>NC_057803.1:684023328-684323328 GCF_018294505.1 Triticum aestivum | reverse complement strand
ATCCGAGACCGTGGAAGATGATGCCGGGGAAGAGGCTCCGTGTACGACGACGACGGTGGATCGGCTCCAGTGCGGCGTATGAGGTCGTCGATGAGGCAGATGCCCTGCGGTGGACGAGTGTGCTGATTTAAAGGGGAGGACCATGAAGGCTGCGGTGCCGTGGAGAAGTCTATTTTGCGGTGGGGATAGAAATTGGGGAGTATTCAGGTGTACTACTCTAGGTGCCGGGGTGGGGTTGGCTGGGTAGGGTGAACCTGAAGTTACGAAAACAGCCCCCTACCAAGCATCATCGTAGGCCTGTTCCGAAGGCTATGATGGTAACTTCCCACTGCTTGAATCAGGGTCGCGGGAGATTTTCCCGCCGACCTTAAAATTTTGTGACACTGGACTCCCCGTGTGGCGTGTTAAATGATTCGGCTAAGCAACTAGCAAGTAGTAGTAGTAAACTCTGCATATTAGGTTTGACCGAAGTCAAACTTCCTAAAGTTTGACCAAGTTTATAGAAAAATATAAACATTTACCATAACAAATATGTATGATGTGAAAGTACATTCAATAATGAATCTAATGGTATTTATTTGTTATTGTATATGTTACTATTTTTTGTTACAAGCTTTCTGAGAGTTTATGAAACTTGACTTTGACCAATGCTAATACGCGGACTTAAATAAAAACGGAGGGAGCACACATTTGTTTTCTTAGTTTGTAGTGAACTAATCATTTGTTGAAATTGTGAAATAAATATATTAGGCTATTGACTTCGAATGTAATAGTCTATACAATTCAATAGTTACAATCATTGTCGAATCCCAACATGTATACAAGGTCTATAGTACTTCACAACATGCTCAAACTCACATAATCCCAGTCAAATGAGAATCTAAATGCATTTCATAGTTATTACTTTGTAGGATGCAACAAGAACAACCATAACTCTACATCAGCCATTATAGAAGCAACATTTTGACATATCCCAATGTGTGAATGAAACGTGCAGAGAGAGCTTTTGAAGATGGAGCAGATAGGGCGGGAAAGATTGTATGTATGTGGACGAGAGAGTAGGAGACAAACCTAACAAGACAGAGAGAGAGAGAGAGAGATAGAGAGAGAAAGAGAGAGGAAGAAGTTAGGTCTGTGAGAAAGATGCATACATGTAATATACATGAGATGCGTGTGCATCTGGATTCTGTATACGTGGAAGGAGAAGAGACAACATGTTTGATGAGAGAGCAGGAAAGACATGGACGAGAGGGGAAGGATCTCGTGGGTTGAGGGATTGACAATTTTGTGCGGGGGAGAGAGGGATTGGTAATTTTGTGCAAGAGAGAGAGAGGGTGGGGGGAGGAGTCAGTCAGCCGTCGTCACATCACCCTGCTTCCAAATGACCCCGCATTCTCTAGCGTGGTGTGGTCGCCGTCTTCGATCTGCTCGTTGCCCTCTTTGAAGATTGAGGTGTTGTGCATGTTGGGGTGCAAAGAAGCATAAGCGAGAGTGGTCGCCGTATAACCTTGGATGGGGATGAATTGTGTGCTCGGGGGAGTGTGTGTGTGTGTGTGTGTTGTGCTGCGTGTGTCTCTGTGTGTGTGTGTGTGTCATATATTGAGAGAAAACAAACCTAAGGAGAGAAATGGGTATTAACAAAGAGATTGTGTGGGCCTTGAGGTGGGCAGGGGCCGAGTGAGGGTGTCAAAATGTGCGCGTTGATGCATGGGTTGCATGCGACCGTGCGAGGGACGGACGAATCGAGAGAGATGGTTGTTGTGTTACGGATGCTCCTCTCTCTGTGTCTCTCTCTCCCTCTCTCTCTCTCTCACACACACAAGTAAACTAGAAGACCGTTCTCTCATGTATACACAACGTATCAGCATCTGTCTATGTCTCACTCATGCACGATCATTTGCAAATTCAAACCTCTCTATGTCTGTATCACACGCACACCGTCTCCACATTGCACTTCCACCACAACACACATATGGACACATACACACGTTCTCTCTCAGTCACACACACAAAATCAGTATTAAAAAAACTAGGGTGCACCTAAAACGTACAAATCCAAATAAACACGAACTGGAGCTAAATTCAAATATATGGAAATATTGCAGTGTCAAGAACTTTCATAGGAAAAAAAAGTTGAGTAATATTCGAGGATTGTTTTCACACACACAAAAAGGTTCGGTGGATGTCCTTCGAGCGCGACACGGTGACGCACCGTTCGATCGACCGCGCAGCCGTGGTTCACGCGCTTGCATAGGATTCTGTATCGTGGCCGTGGTACTAAGACTGGTCACAATGGGCAAGAACATAAGCTAGTAACTAATAAAAGCGCTGCCTAAGTCTAATGTTTACGTGTACTAGTACGGTTTTCTTTTAAGTTTGACCAACCTTATATATAAAACTAAAGTAAGCTCCCACACGCGCACTCATCAATATGCCGCCGCTGTTGCGCATGCCGGCGCCCGCCTGCTCCGACCAATAATTTCTCGCCCATCACCACCGTGTTGCCGCCATCCCTGTGCCATGAAGCCGAAGGCTCGCCCGCTCACGTCGTCTGCAGTCCCTCCTCGCGATGCCGCCGCGCTGCCAAGCACGCGAGCAGCTGGTGGAGCCGCGTCTATGCACGCAACGTACGAAGAGAAGGATGAGCGCGTGCTCCAGCACGCTGGCGAGGAGGAACTAGCGTGTCATTGTCGTCTCCGCTCGCGCGGAGGAGGCGCGCATGGTGGCTGTCGTGGTGGAAGCCGGTCGCGCACGCGTCGAGCCCACAAACCGGGTGCGGACGCGGAATCTACCTTCGAGACCTTGAATGCCACGTGGATCCTGCAATCTGAAGGAGCAATTTGGGTCAGTCGACTCATGTGAGCCGTTTGATGCAACATGGATGGCTAGAAGGGCTTCTTCCACCTCTTCTGTCGTCTTCTTCCTTTGCTCCGTCGAACTTCTTTCACAAATCGACTGACCCAAATTATACTACTAGTACAAACGTATTAAGTACAGTAGGAACACGAAGATACGAGCAGTAGTACCAACTGCAAGAAGAACAGTAGTAAGACATAGTACTAGTACTACTGTACGTACTAAAGAGTTCAAATAACGAGAAAGAACATAAACATAGTTCTTCCAGGGCCTTAGCACAACACACCCTTGAAAATAAACTAATAAGCAACTAGTCCGCTTGACACTGCAGTAGAACCAGCATGAGCGATGGCACTGCCACCTACTTGGAGTCCGAGTCCACGTCCTCGACTTCGTCCTCATCCCTCTTCCTCTTCCTCTTCGCTGACGCTTCTTTGCTTGAATCGGACACTGGGCTCTGCTTCTTCATCCAACCCTTGTAGATATTTAGACAAATGTAGGCATCCATTGATGCGTACAGGATGTGATATTCATCTAATGTCTTTGACTCCTATGCATGATGAAACTCGTGATGAGGTTTCTTCAGTTTAGCGTACGAAGGATCAATCATGGCTGCTGCCAGGGTCAGCATTGAAAGTTGAGAGAAGGACACCAAGCTTGCCTTCTGGAGATCGAAGGGCTGGCCTACAACGAGACCTATCCGACGCAGGACGTCACTATCATTCTTAAAGCCTACAGTAACGAATTTCACTCTTTTGTCCTTGAGGAAGTTCTTAAAATCCTGGCACTCAACATCGGCATGGCATATGTGGTAGACCAAGCAAACGTTATGTACGCAAACCTGGATCACGACGGGCTTCTTCCTCTCTTCGTCGTTTAGATCCTTCTCTCGTCCCAGGACTGTGATGTACTCAACATCTAGCCCAGCGACCCACTCATCCGTTGAACTGTTGAACATGTGTAGGAAGCGAGCAAGCCATGCTTTCGCCGTCTCGGATCCACGTGTGTAGATGATGATGAACTGATCGTCGGTGATGGATCTAACCTGGTACTCAGCAGTGATCATGGAGATTTGGGAGGCCATGGATTTTGGAGGAGGGTTAGGAGAAGTTGAACTGTTGTACCCTGCAAAAAAACTGGGAGCGAACTAATGTGAAAGGATGGGACGACTGGGAGCGAACTATTGTAAGGTAGAAGACGGGGACGAGTAGGGCGTGCGAATGGCGTGGGGTTGCTGGCTTGCCCAGTGGATAAACGGCTGCAAGCCCCTAAAGAGTTCTCGAGAACTATGCGGGACCCACTAGATGTCATGTCTACTAGACCCATATCGTAGGCCTGATGGTATAGCTTCTGCCTGTTTGCACGCCATGCCGGCGCGTGGATGTAACTTCACTTAATTCCGTCAAACATCGCGCCTCCCACGACCTTCGCCTCCCTCGTGCGGTCACGCCCTTTGAGACTTCGACCGGCTATAAATGAGCAATTTTTTGCCTTTTTTTAGACAAGCAATTTTTTTTGCCTACTCCGCATGCATGATACTCCCTCCGGTCCTTTTTACTCCCATCAATCATTTGCAAAGTGTTTGACCAAATTTATACTTTTTTTAACACCACCTTATATTAATTAACTAGCCACACCAGTACACTCATTCGATACAATATTCACCACACAGGGTGGTACGTTATTTACAAGAATACCATCTAATCTATTGTCAAAGCTGTACTTAGTTATTAAGTGTGCCACCTTATTGACCGAACGACTAATCTTTGACAATTGAAGATTGTTGATCAACTTTGAGATGCTCAACGCTTTCATCTTCAGGTCACTCATAGCAGACCTGTCAACGCTTTGACAGGCATCAATGAAATCCCACGACCAAATTTATACTAAAAATATCAATATCTACAATACTCCCAAAACACTTAGGCGTGGTGCATTAACTTCTACTTCGTTTCTTGTTTCTTGACATATCAACCAATAGGAGATGTGGTTGTGCATGCTTTTAATGACTTGAGACTACCAAACACGACATGCAGTGGTTAGTTCATTGCATGCAATGCTATTAATTAGAAAATAAACATTAAGATCTCTCGTTTTCCCCTCCTCCTTGGTCACAGTGCACAATCTAAGATGACTTGCTCACCTAGACGGAGGGAGCACTGATTATAATGAGTACTCCCTCCTTCCATCTATATAGGGCCTAATGCTTTTTTCAAGACCGCCTTTGACTATTGATAAAATTAATACTACATGACATGCATAATGTGAAAATTATATCATTGAAAGCTCCTTTCACATACGAATTTGATGATGTGCTTTGTGTAAGTTGCATGTCATATATTATTGCTCTAACATTTGGTCAAAGTTAGCCTCGAAAAACGCATTAGGCCCTATATAGATGGAAGGAGGGAGTATAAGAACTACGTTTTACAATGAGTGTAAAAATATTGATTTGACATTGTGAATGTTGACACATTGTGGAATAGTTTTTGAAGTCTGCAAAAGTACTCAACTAGTGATGTCATTCTCCACAAAAAAATGTGTTTACCAATGCATGCATGAACTCTAGTTACTCTAACCCCCCTCTCTTCTTTAATTCTTTGCCACATCAGCATGTTTGCTATTCCCGTGTGCATGATACCAGCTAAGATACCACCATTATGGCCAGCCTTAATCATCGCATGCAATAATTTAGTGCACCTTGAAATATGAACATGTGTGGGGCATGTTTGTTTTTAATGACTTGAGACTATACCTAGCCCGGCATGCAAGATGACTTATTATGCATCGTTCCCCATACCTGCAGGAAGCCCGTTCGTCTCCAAATTTTTTCCTCTCCATGTGTGGAAACAATATGCCTCCCAAACTCTCCTTCTCCCTCCGGCGGTCCCACCACTCCACCCCGTGTGAAAAATCTGCATGCATGACTCTCCTCCCCCCCACGCTCGTCTAATCCGTTGTGACCAGCAATATTTCCACCCCTTCGCACCCCCGTAATTTACTCCAAAAAATATGCCGACGTAGCTGTTACTTAACTACAGGTGCGTTCGGTCACTGACATATGGGCCCAACAGGGGTCTGGCCCACATGTCAGTGACGCAACTGGACCGGAAGTTAAGTTAGTGCAGCTCAGTCCATATCTTACGTAGGTGTGCCATTGCTCGCTATAAATACTGCACCTCCCATGACATCGCTATCTCCTCCCCCTCACGTTCACGTTCATCGCTATCTCCTACCCCTCCCTCTCATGTTGACCATCATGGCATCGCCCCTCCCAAGCCCTAGGAGCCCCTCGCTGCACCGCGCATACGGTCACGCATCACCGTTCCGTTCCTCGCCGCACTAGTCGAGGAGGATGCATCGGTGTTCCGCTCCTCGCCGCTACGTGACGCGTCGCCGCTCCGTTCCTCGCCGCCACTAGTCGAGGAGGACGCGTCAGTGTTTCTCTCCTCACCGCGATGCGTCGAGGTGGACGCGTCGGCGTTCCCAATCTCGCCAGCACGCGTGCCGAAGGACGCGTCGGCTCCCCGCTACGAGGAGAACGTCGCGCCGCCCATCGAGCCCCCCCAGCCTTGAGGAGCTTTGGAAAGAAATGGATGTCGGCTTGTGGGAGGCTTTGCCTCCAGCAGAGCGCACCAAAATAGAGGTGGAGAAGAAGGTCGAGGAAGAGAAGCGCACCGCGGAACAAGCTGCCTGGGAGGCCTATGTCACGTCCGAGAGAGTCAGGCAATTGGCCCTTTGGCAGAAGGCTCGTGCGAGGGCCGTGAGGGTGGCGGAGGACGCCCGTGCCGATGCCCTGAGTGCAGTCGGGCCCAAGCGCCTCATCTACGCTTGGCGGTACGTGAACCAGGTGCACGCTTCCAGCAAGGAGGAGTACCTATTGGCGCTGGATTACCACACCGGTGAGATCGCGCTCGCCCGCCGGCAAGCCGCCAATCAGCACCTCGCGAGTTGCGAGGCTGAGGAAGAGGCGTTGTGTCGGCACACTGGGAAACAACCGCGCACCTGGGCACTCGTGGCGCGCCGCAAGCGCTCCTGCGAGCGTCGTGGCTTTTAGGAGGAGTATAATTTTTGTTTCGTAAGGCGATCTCATTAGTTTTGCGACGCAAATGATAAATCCCGAACGTTTAGGAATTTTTAGCGTCCTTAATTAAGTATGTAAAAGGGAAAGTTTGGAAACCTTGTGTATTCATACACATTTTGCAAGTATGTGCATATAGCACAAGCTTTACTATATACTATCGCACTACACGTCTCTCTCGATATATGCTTGCAGACTGTGCTACTCCCTCCGTCCAGGTCAATAAGTCATCTTCGGTTGTGCACCGTGACCAAGAAGGAGGGAAGACTTATACACCTAGACCGAGGGAGTACTACTATTACTTATGTACGTGCAAATGCACGTTTTAACATTACGATGTGGTTTTTGTAAAAGTAGAAAAACAGCACTAGTCAAGCTTGTGAAACGATTCAATGCAAAACAAATGCAAAAATGCTCATTTGATTGTTTACTTTTAGCTTCCTTCTCTGTGGTTATTTCTCTGTCGTACTTTGTACGGAGTATCTCACTTGGAAAGGCATGCAAATTCCCAAACCGCTTCATACACCCTGTATCTCACTGGTTGCAGGCGTTGACATTGTCGCCCATGTCGTCGAGGATGAGGTTGCCGAGGTCGGGGAAGAAGTCGTCGTTCGCAACTAATCATGTGGACAACCATAGTAGTAGGATACAGAGTAGAAGCATGAATTCTACCACGATTTCGAACAGGAAGGACAGAAGCACATACGGTGCAACGGGAGCAGCACCGTTGGCGTTGAGGTTGTCGCCCATGTCCGAACACCACGTAGACACGGTCTTTGAGCATGGTTCGTAGTCGTTCCACGCTCGGGCATTGAAGTTTGTAACTATTTTAGATTAGAATATACTACTCCTCCAGTGCTAGTAGTAGAGCAGAGTCCTACTCTACTACTCTACTCAAGCAAGTTAGGGCATAGCATTGTAGGGAGTACCAGTACTGTGATCACTCAAGCAAGTTGTCTGGCATCGACATGACCCTACGCTGCTGGTATGTGTCTCGTAAGTCAAGCGGCGTGTTGTAGTCATCATCACTTGTCCACTTCCCGCGGCACATATTCGCTTCTCCATCTTTGTCCGCACATAATCTCGTCCAGTCTTCCATCCCCGCTAAGGCGCCTTCCCCCCTCATCCGAAACCCAAGCACTAAGAATGGAAGAACCGAGCAGCGTCTGCCGAAAGAGTGGCTGGAATTCGCTCCACACAGAGGTAATCAAGCTCATTGTTTCATGTGTGGACAATCTCAGTACCATGCCGCTCGCCGCGTGCTCATCGGGGCTGTACCGTTTACTCAAAGCCGTCAGGCTGGAGCTTTTTAAGCCAGCTCCTTGCTTGTTGATGCCGCCTGATCTTCTGAAATGGCGTGTCACGCAGCATAACGATCATAGGGCGGCGAGCATCAACCCCCTTGACTATGATCCGATCCCCGTCAGCCTCAACTACATTAACGGTATGTACTGGGTCGGCATGAACACGTCTTGGATGGTGCTCATCGACGGTCGCGGCAGATGGATGCTCGTGGAGGTCTACACCCGGTGATTGATCCCCCTTCCTTTGATTAACACTGCACTGCTTTAGCGTCACGGCCCAGAATACTCGGAATCTTACAGTAGCCACCATGATACCAAGTTTGATTTGCTCAAGGTTGTAATATGCCAAGTGCCCACAAGATCTGCGAATTATAAAGACTTCAGGCTAATTGCATTCTTCAACTGCGGTCTGGCCGATCTGATAGGTCACTACAGTAAGTGGATAAATCTACACGTCCATCGCAGGTTCATACATCCTCCATGGTTCTCTGATGCCATTGAACACAAGGGCTTCATTTACGCTGTCGACTCCTTATATGGCTGGACGTATTGGTGGCCTACTCTAGTCATCACTACAAACGGCTGTTACAGCAGTATGTTACTTTCCTATGATATCATGATGGCTTGCTTATATTACTGGCAACATTTGCTGAAAAAATATTCATGCTCATAACATGTTGTTCTTAAGATTGACTAAACCAAGAGCCCTTTTTTATTTGACTCCAACTTGATATGATGTTGTAGGCTGCCTGGTGTCCCTACCCTTCCTAATCCCAGAACCTTTCAAAGAAAAGCGGCATGGCAGTTGCAGGTGGTTCCTGGCTCGATCAGACGACGGTGAAAGGTTGATGATTGTTCGCACGTACCAGACGTGTTGTTTCGCGAAATACAATCACAGTCACTGCAAGGTCTTTGAGCAGGATCCCAGCTTCTCTGGGCCTTCAGGAATTTTTGACTGGAGGCTGGTAAGTAGCCTTGGTACATGCTCTCTATTTGTCGGACTGAATTATCCAATTAACCAGGAGATAACCGACGGCAAGGATCATGATGGCAGCGCGGTTTAGTTCATCAAGCAAAACTGTGTGTACACAGCGTACCATGCGTCTCTGTATGCACCATACCCTGATATGTGCCGCCATGCTCTGCAGCCCAAAGTAGGAGAGAGGGTCACAAGTATCAGACTTCGACCTGCTGGCTGGAGTTTCCCCCATCAGGCACCTACCTGGTTCAAGCCGTCAGCCAATCTCCACAGCTTAATAAATAGTAACGTCTAACTGAGCCAGTTAGTTAGATGCGTACACTTGGTGTAGTGGGATCTTTATTTAGTTCGATGCATACACTTGTTCTTTTTTGGTAGCCCTTTTGTAATGATGGCTGATGTTTGGTTTGGAAGAGAGAGCCGCGTCTTCACTCTTCTGGCCTGCTTACTGCTTCTGTTGCACCCCCAGCCCTGGTTGCTGCTGCTGTTTTCAATGTACAATCAGTAGTATATTTCGTTTGTTGGTTGAATAAATGTGTTGTTAGAACGACAAACACAATGTTTTGGAAGTCGTTGCACGGTTCGATCCTTTAGTGCCCCGTACCGTACGTAGCGCATACTATTTATCGTACGGAACACTTTTTTTTTGAAACTCGGAACACATTTTCCACTTGTTGATAACATGCAGCCCACTGATGAAGGCCCAATAGAGAAGCCCATAATTAACTTTAAGGGAGACTCTCACATGAATCCGGTCCAGGTACATGCTCATGGTCCCGTAAACATAAATAAGTAAATAAATAAATAAAGCAAAATGCTCATGCACCAGTTCTTTGGGAAAATAGGTAGCCCAGTATTTCTTTTTGAAGAATACCCAAGCTAGGCCTATTTGTTTTCTCCGAATTACTAGGCTGCAAATCTTTCAAGATGAGGAGGGATGCATTCCGGCCTAGCTTAAGAGTATGGTCAATGTCTGTTAAAAGTAATATCAAAAGGGGTTTAAAATTCCAAAAAATTTATAGCAAATGGGATATAAGTTTCTTTTTTTGTTTTTGTTCTTCACTTATATCTTATACGTATTTCATTGGATTTAACATGACATAGTACTAATTTATTTTTAAATTTGTTTTAGTATGGCTATTAATTTTTGGATTAAGAATATTTCCTTCCCCAGCAAAAATTTGCGAATTTTCCAAATTTCCCATATATTTAGTTAATTTTTTGACCCTGGTGCTGACCAGAAAATGGCCAGCAATTCTAAAAATGGAAAACGGGCTGCAATAAATTCCATATGAATTATAAAATGAGTAAAAATTATAAAAATAATAGCAAATGGGCTGTACACGCCACAGATTTCAAGGCTGACTTGTTTACACAAGGCTTTGTCAGTGAACACACGATTCTAGCAGTAGTTAGTGTTGGATGTCCATCCAACGACCGACGTGCTTCTTCAATCTCTGATCTTCCTGCTCCAGCCGCCTAAACTAGCACCGGCGGGACTGCGTGCTCCCTCCTCTTGTGGCCCGATGTGATGCCGCCCAGGCTTCCCCGGCCCACCCTACTCCCTCTGCTGGCCTGGCCGCACGCAATCAACTACGTCCTTATTACGCGAAAAAAATGATTCCTCCCACTGACATCTGGGGCGCACCGGTTGGGAGGCTGACCTGTGGGCCTATTAAGTTGATGCGTACGCAGGGCTTGTCAACTTATTCAACAAACGATTCTAGCAGCAGTAACCATTGGATTTGAATCGAACGATCCTGCTGCTTCTTCAATCGCTGCTCTTCTTGCACCAGCCGCCCAAACCAGCGTCGGGGAGACCGCCTGCTCCTGCCGCCAGTGGCCGGCTGTGCTGCCGATGAGGCCTCATCGCCCCCTACTACTCCCATCGCTAGCCAGGCCCTGCGGCGACGGCAGCCTCACACCGCAGCCGAACCAGTGAACCCTCGTACTCCTCTCCGCGTGGGCATCCACTGCCGCATCTTCCCCGGCTCCGCGTCGTCCCCTTCCTAGGCCTCGCCGTCGTCCACCGCCTTGGTGCTCTCGACGCGGCGTGGTCAACGTGGTCAACGACATTCCATCGGAAGAGTACTGTACGTGGAGAGGCTGACAGCTGGGTCCACGGCCAGAGCCTAGTTTTTTTTATGATTTGCCAAGTAATTCACTTTGTCAGGCCTGTTGGGCTGCAAATCTTTCAAGACGAGGAGAGCTTTCATTCGGCTGGCCGAGAAAATGGCCCATCAGTAATGAGAAATGGGTTGTACATTTTTAAAACACATCAAACTGGCAATTAGTTTCAAATATCTTTTTTTCATTTCGAGATTTCAAATTACATTAATTTTTATGCGTGGAGAATTTGTTGGATTTTATATTGATATACATTTATTTTTAAAATCAGTTTGAATGTGAGTCGAAATTTTGGGATTAAAAATAGTTCGGACCGCACCGAAATATGCAAAATTTTGTATAATTTTTTTAACCGTGGCCACAATATGGGCTGTAATGCTAACAAAAAGAATATGGGCTCCAAAAAAACCTTAATAATTAGCAAATGAGCTGCAAATTATTAGAAATAATGGCAGATGGGTTGTATGCTGTTTTCCACAGATTTGAGGCTTTCTTTAAAAAAAGGTTGACGTACAAGCAGTGACTGTTGGATGGCCATCCAACGGCCGTCGTGCTTCTTCAATCTCTGCTCTTCCTGCTCCAACCACTCAAACAGGCGCCGACGGGACTGCCTGCTCCCTCCTCCCCGCGGTCGGCTCTGCTGCCGCGCAGGCCTCACCGCCCCACCATACTCCCATCGCTGGCCTAGCCATCCCTATACTCACCCACACCTGTTGTTATTCTCCGGCGACGGCAGAGGAACCAGTAAACCCTCGTACAGTCATACCCCCCTCCACGTGGGAAACAACTGTCGAGTCTTCCCTGCCACCGTGTCGTTCCCTTCCTAGGCCTCGCCGTCATCCACCGCCCTGGTGCTCTCGGCACGGCCTGGTCAACGTGGTCAACGACCGACATGCATCTGAAGTGGACTTTACGTGGAGAGGCAGACAGCTGGGTCCATGGCCGCACGCAAGGAAATGCCTCCTTATTATGCACAAAATAATGATTCCTCCACCTGATATCAGGGACCCACCGAAAGAGCCTCTGTATTTCGTGAAAAAACGTTACCGCCGCTGACAGCTCGGACCCACTAGCTATATCTCGCACGCAAGGAAGTGCCTCCTTATTACGCACAAAAAAATGAATACTCCCCCTGTTAGCTGGGACCCAGTATAGTGGCAGGCTGATTTGTGGGCCTACTAAGTTGATGGGGACGGAGGGCTTTGTCAACTTAGTCAATATGCAGGATTCTAGCTCCAGTGACCGTACGATGTCCGTCCAACGGCCGTAGTGCTTCTTCAACCTCTGGTCTTCTTGCTCCAGCCGCCCAAACCAGCGCCGGTCGTGCCTCATGCTCCTGCCTCTCATGGCCGGCTGCGATGCGGCGGAGGCCTCACCGCCCCCTACTACTCCCACCGCTGGCCAGGCCATCCCTCTACTCACCCACACCCCCTATTATTCTACGGTGATGGCAGCCTCACACCGCAGCGAACCAGTGAACCCTCGTACTCCTCTACGCGTGGGCATCCACTGCCGCATCTTCCCCGGCTCTGCGTCGTCCCCTTCCTAGGCCTCGCCGTCGTCCATCACCCTGGTGCTCTCGGCGCGGCGTGGTCAACATGGTCAAGGAACAGCTTCCATCGGACTTAGACTGTACATGGAGAGGCTGATAGCTGGGTCCATGGCCGCACCAAGGAAGTTCCTCCTTATTATGTGCAAAATAATTATTCCTCCACCTAACAGCGGGACCCACCGTACGGGCCACCGTATTTCGCCCCCCTGACTGCTGGGACCCACCAGCTACATCTTCGCACGCAAGGAAGTGCCTAACAATGGGGACCCACCTGGTCGAAGCGTACGTAGCGTTGTCATTCTGGTCGCGAACGTGTACGTACATATATACTGGTCGATGTAGAGGCGCGCACGTGTCGTAGTAGAGGCGGCCAGTGTGCAAGAAAGAAAATACGGCCACGTATGTGTACATACGGGCGGGGTCTCGAACGCCTACTCGCGCATACGTACGGCCAGGGCTCGTGTACATGGTTGGGTCGGAACGGAGAAACAGTGTCGTCGTCGTGTTCATGGGGAGGCAATGGAATGCGCCGTGTTCATGGGGAGGCAACGGAATGCGTCGTGTTCATGGGGAGGCAACGGAACGCGTGGGAGCCAACCGGCTGGGTCGGAACAGAATGCGTGGTCATGTTCATCGGGAGGGCTTTGACGGAACAGGCAATGGAAACGAGGCCTGGGGTACCGCACAACGGAGGAAACAGACCTCATATGTTCGGAATGGGGTCCTGTTGATCAGGAGGGGTCTGGGATACCACAAAATGGAGGAAACGGACCTCCTACGGTCGAAACGGGGGTCCTGTTCATCGGGAGGGGTGTGGCGTACCGCAAAACGGGACTCCACGGGATACTGTTCATCTCCACCGTTGAACCCCTCCAGCCTCCATGAGCTATTGTTCATCCACCGTCGACCTCCTCCAGCCTCCACCTGCGACTGTTCATCCACGAGCTCCTGTTCATCCAGCCTCCACCGCGCGCTACTCCGCCAGCTACTATTCAACCAGCCCTCTCCACGGGCTCCTGTTCAACCACCCCTCCACGGGCTACTGTTCAGCCTGCCCTCCACCGTCTACTGTTCATCCTGCCCTTCACGGGGTGGTCCTGTTCATCCAGCCCTCCACGGGGTCCTGTTCATCTAGCCCCAACCGGCTCGATCGATCGAGGTCCTGTTCATCCAGAGGCAACACCACGGGGTCCTGTTCATCCACCCCCACCGGGAACTTTTCATCCAACCCCCCCAACGCTCACTGTTCATCCAGAGGCAGCATCGATCGGCTTCAGTTAGCACCAGTAGCGAAGGAATTGCTTGATCAGGTTCAGTTAACAGCCATCGATCGATCGCTCGGGTTCAGTAACGCGTAGCCTGCAATGCAATCGCTCGGGTTCAGTTAGAGCCCAACGCCTCGCTCGGGTTCAGTTAGAGCCAACGCCTCGCACACATGCACGTATGTGTACGAGAGAAACGCGCATCGCTCGCCCCCTGACCTCCCACCATAACCGGGAACTCCCCGAAATTTTCCTCGCCCTCGCTTCTACCACGGTTTTTTCCATCATGGATGGCCCAAAGAATGTCATGCAGCTGCGTCTCCAGCCCGCACAGGACGAAAAGCCCATTTTCTGTCATGATTTTTTGTCATAGAAGTAGGAGCCAACCACATCTATGATGATACCGGGTTTTGTCACAATTATCGTCATAGAAGTGTCATATGTATGACGGAATTTTTTTCGTTCGGCCCAAAATGTCACGGATGTGTCTTTTTTGTAGTGTATATCGGCTAAGGTAGCGCTGGGAGAACTACTGCGATTGTCTCCCGGTTCTTACGGACGAGCACCTCAATAGAGAAAGCCGAAAACTGACTATCATGATAAGGCGAGAGCTGGTCGCTGTTCGAGAGGTCTCAAGTACTTAAAGACTTTTTCCGCTTCGGACGAGGAGTCGGCCTTGCTCGCCTTAGGCATATATAGCGCCCCAAATTCGGCCTTTCGAATACTAGGGGCTTCGCCAAAATTTAAAATGGTAGACTTCTATGGCTAAGTGAGAGTGATAAAGCCTTATAGTCTGATTGGCTGGTTCGTTGTGCTGAACACCTCCCTCGAAGGACCCAAAATTTGGATAAAGAGTGCTCAGGTTTATCCCGAACACCCCAGTACTAGTTACATGGGGGCAGAAGCGGACGACTGGCCAACTCTCAGATTTTATAAACGGCTGCACAGAAGGTAATATTTTAAATTCAAAAAGCGTTGCATCACAAATGAACTCGTTTCACATTACAGGATCACATGAGCATGTTCATTCAAAAATTACATCTCTAGCACACTCCTCCTTCACCGGCTTTACATCGTCCAGCTTCGCCCAGTGCACCTTCGCCCGGGCAAAAGCCCGACGCGCACCCTCGATGCAGACGGACCGCTTTATGACTTCAAGCCGTGGGCAGGCATCCACAAGCCGCCTCACCAGACCAAAGTAGCTGCTAGGCAGGGGATCACCAGGCCACATCAGGACTGTAAGACCCTTCATGGCCTGTTTGGCCGCCTTGTGAAGCTCGACCAGTTGCTTCAGTTGGTCGCTCAAGGGCATTGGGTATTCGGTCCCAGTATACTAAGACCAGAACAACTTTTCCGTCAAGGTCCCCTCCTCAGCTCGGTAAAACTCCGTGGCATCCAGTACACTGCGGGGAAGATCTGCGAACGCTCCTGGAGAGCTCCAAATTCGGGTAAGTAAAAGGAAAGTTTCCTTCACATGCTTGCTTTGCATAATGAATGTCTTACCCGCTGCTATCTTCTTCACCGCATCAATCTCCTGGAGGGCCTTGTGGGCTTCAGCCTTGGCGCTCCGTGCTCTTTCAAGCGCCTTTGCAAGCTCGGACTCTCGCGTCTTAGAGTCAAACTCCAAGGACTCGTGTTTTTTTGGCGAGAGCCTCGAGCTCTTGCCACACCTCTCCTACCCGGGCTTCTTGTTTTTCCCGCTCAATGCGCTCCTTGTCCGCTTTGTCTTCGGCCTCGGACAACGCCTTCTTCAAGGTCGCCACCTCGGTTGTGGCCCCTGGCAAATTCATGATGATCCTATTACTTTACAACCGAATTTATTTTTAATATATTGACAAGGTATTGCTTACCTTTGCTCTCCTCGAGCTACCTCTTGGTAAGGCCGAGCTCTTTCTCGGACCGCTCAAGGTCCTGCTTCAGTGCAGCGACCTCCGTAGTACGTGCGCCAGCGGCCAGCAGTGAAGCCTGCATATGCACATAGACATATTCTGATTAGACTCCGGAGTCATTATTTGATCCTCTATTCGGCCTTTCTTCGTGAACGCCAAACAGAGCATCAGGGGCTACTGTCTATGCAGTAATATTTTCCTATATTTTGATTGCTACCTCAAAGCCTGTTAGGAGGCTGGCACAAGGTTCGGTTAGTCCATTTTTGGCGGACTGAACTTTCTCGATCACCGCACTGATGATAGTGCGGTGCTCTTCGTCGATGGAAGCGCCGCGAAGCACTTCCAGCAAGTTGTCTGGCGCCTCTGGATGGACAGAGGCCACCGGCACGGTCGGCTTGCCCCTCTTAGCGTGGGATCACCTGCAGGAGTCCGAAACCAGTGAAGGTTCTGGCAGAGTGTTCGGCTGGGGGCCAAACTTGGAGCCTGTGGGAGTCTTGCTCCCTTGGCGCCCAGGGTCCGGAAGGTCGCCTCGAGGAGCCCCCAGGACTACCTCCCCTCGGCTCGGTGCCTTTTGAGACAACACCTCGACGTTGTCCGTAGGGCAAGGGGTGGAGGTGGTCGGAGGTGAATCGCTATTCATATCCGACGAGTCCAAAGAACCGTCCGACGAAGACACGTCGAGACGGGCTCGGGACGGACTGCATAATCATATTCAGCGTGAGGAGAAGCAGTGCAATAAAACATACCATGAATTACTATGGTATCTGGATACTTACGACTTTGCTAGGGGCTTCTCCCTGGGTAACCACTCGTCGCCGCTATAGGTGGCCGTCGTGGAGCAGTCCGGAAGGAGGGTCCTTCCCTTCTTGGACCCTTCGGCCTCCCCGGTTGGGGCGGCCTTCCTTTTCCTGTCTCCCCTGGATGGGGGGGAGAGAACTTTCCTCTTCCACCTCCTCGCTTTCGTGGGAGGAGTGCACCTCGGAGTTATCAAACGATGAGTCCGATATAACCTTGCGCCGGAGACCCTTCCGGGTCCCGTGGCCTTCTTCTTGGCCTTCTTCACCGGCACCTCGTAAGGCGCCGGAACCAGCATCTCCGCTAGGAGAGCATCTGCAGGATCTTCAGGCAGGGGGGCTGGGCAATTGATCTGCTCCGCTGTCTCTACCCAGTCCTGTTAAGGGCATGGAAGCTTAGATCCCGCACATGATTAAACTGGGGCAAATAAATATCCTGTGAGATATAAAAACTTACCGGATTGGCGTGGCCCTTTGTGCTGAGTTCGCGGTCCTCGGTAAGGGGAGGAGGTACCTCGGCACCCTTGAACAACACCTTCCAGACGTCCTTGTGCATCGTGTCGAAGAGCTCTCGCAGTGTCTGGTGCTTGGCCGGGTCGAACTCCCACAAATTGAATGCCCGTGGTTGACACGGGAGGATCCGGCGGAAGAGCATGACCTGGACCACATTGACGAGCTTGATTTTCTTGCTCATCATGTTCTTGATGCAGGTCTAGAGTCCGGTCAGCTCTTCCGGGGAACCCCAGGACATGCCCTTCTCTTTCCAGGAAGTGAGCCGCATGGGGATTCCAGATCGAAATTCGGGGGCCGCCACCCAGTTGGTGTCGCGCAGCTTGGTGATGTAGAACCACCCCGATTGCCACCCCTTTATGGTATCCATATAGGAGCCTTCGAGCCAGGTGACGTTAGGAATTTTGCCCACCATGGTGCCTCCTCACTCGGCTTGTTGGCCGAACAGCACCTTCAGTTTAACATTGAGGGTCTTCAGCCACAGGCCGAAGTGGGGCTTGATGCGAAGGAAGGCCTCGCACATGATGATAAACGCTGAGATGTTGAGGATGAAATTGGGGGCCAGATCATGAAAATCCAGCCCGTAGTAGAACATGAGCCCATGGACAAATGGGTGAAGGGGAAATCCCAGTCCGCGGACAAAGTGGGTAAGGAAAACTACCCTCTCATGGGTTGCGGGCGTAGGGATGATCTGCCCCGCATCTGGCAGCCGGTGCGCGATGTCCGCGGCCAGATATCCGGCTTCCCGTAGCTTTGCAATGTTCTCCTCCGTGATGGAGGAGACCATCCACTTGCCTCCTGCTCCGGACATGCTTGGAGTGGTTTGAGGAGAAAGACATGAACTTGGGCACTAGAGCTCGAGTGCGTGAGAATGGATAAGCACGGAGAAAGAAGGCGTGGGTAAGAAGGGTGAATCTTTGGCCCTTTATAAGGGCAGAAGAGACGATACGCCTCCCTGCTTACCTGGTAAAATCGCTTATTCCCCGAACACCATAATTGATGGCGCGGTAGGGTTACCCATACCCGTATTGATGAGAATCCCGTGATAAGGGGACACGATCTCTGCTTCGACAAGACATGTCAGGAAAACCTCCTTGCCATATGTGCAGTGCTGGTTGAGAAAAACGGTTCGAATAATGACCGGGCCATGGTATGATGTCATGCTGTCAAACGTGTCAGCAGATTAGATTTGTGGAAATATTATTCTCTCTACGGTGGTATATGGAACTTGTCGTGTTTTTGTCACGACAGTTATCCTAGAGAAAGGACTTAGTCATGGAGCCATCGGGATGGGTTAGCTTGAAGGGGTTAAAGCGGACACAGGGACGCAAGGGAGTTTATACTAGTTCGGCCCCTTCGATGAAGGTAAAAGCCTACGTCTAGTGTGATGGAATTGATGGGGGTTTCGATGACTAGGGAGCAAACAAGCCTCGCCTATGTCTCGAGTTGTTGTCTGTATCCTTGAACCGCCGCCGGGTCGTCCCCTTATATACACGGGGACTCCCGTCGGCTTACGGAGTCCCAATACCGGCTCATAGATGTGTCCGGTTTGGTCTCTACTTATTCCTAACTTACAATACAAGTTAACTACTAACGCCGGTTTACGGCTACAGGCCTTGAACCGACCATGGGCCTTGAGCCCTCCTTTGTCTTCTTGGGCTTTAACATACTTAACTACTGACGCAGTTAACCTGGCCCAGATAGGCTGGTTTACGCCCAGTAGTAATATCCCCAACATTAGGCCACAGATTGATTTGAACGGGTTCATGTCAATCCTTTAACAAAAGCTTCATCTTCAACATCTTCTCATAAATTGGTAAACCGCCATGATGTCATCTTCTCTGATTGCTGTAAACCGGAGTGACGTCACCAGTCATAACGAAGCCATCCATTGTGCTTCTTTGTTTAATAGATCGGCGGAAATCGAGGCGACAACTCCGTTTCGTGGCCCCTTGATTGTCGCACCTGACACATGTTCTTTCGCCTTATAAATAGGACCGAAGGGTCATTTCTTTTCTCCTTCCGTGCCTTCTTCGTCTTCCTCGCGTCGCCAGCCTCGGAGCTCCGCCGCCGTTGTCGACCTCTGCCTCAACCTTGGCCGCTACATCAACCTGAGCACACTAGAGCATCGCGGCAACCTTCCGCATCTTCCTCAGCCCCGGTAAATCTTCCATCCTTTCCCCCACAGATCTGACCTAGGGTTTCGCAGTTCTTCAGTGTTCATCGTCTGCCTCTTGCTCATACGATAGATCTTTAGATGGCTCCGCAAATCTTTATTCTGTGCAATGGTAGCTGTTTACCCTTCGCCTTCACTTTCCCATCTCAAAACCATAGATTTGTATGTACGTCTTGTTCATTGATTTGGTACTGCTCCTTTTGGGCCTCTGAATACTTATCTTTTTTCTGAACTTGCTTTAGATCCATCGCTGTAGAGAAATCTTACGAAATCTGTTTCTGTAAACTTACTTCTCTGCTTCAATGTTTAAACCCGGCGGTTTAACCTTGTAGAAAAAAATCCATTAGTCCCCTTGTTGAACCGCCAAATGTTGTTACTTCATAAAACTCTAGTTCAGATAGATCTGTCTCCGGTTTAACATTGCACATACCAATATACCTTGATCAAATGTATTTTTGAACCGAGATCTTCTACCTTGTAGATTCCATCATGGCCAAGCAAGTATATGAATGCAATTGGGTTCCTTCTCGCGTCACAGAGGCTCAGCTGGACGGTCTAGTCTTGATCGGCGCTTTAGGCAGCAAAGATACCATTCATTGGAGGGCTCCTGGCAAAGAATGCCCTCCCACTCCTCAAGAAAGAGAAGTTGTTGTTTTTGTAGATCACTTAGCTCGGGGCTTTAAACCACCCGGTTCTAAATTTTACCGAGATGTTTTGGCCGATTTCCAACTCCATCCACAAGATACTGGCCCCAATTCTGTTACAAATATGTGTCACTTCCAAGTGCTCTGTGAAGCGTTCTTTCAAGAGGAGCCCACAGTGGAATTGTTTCCGAGACCTTTTCCATCTAAACCGCCGTACTGAGTTTACTGACGGCTCCAATACGGAGTTGGGTGGCGTGGCGATCCAGAAAAGGAAAGAGGTCACATACCCTCATGCCAAACTGCACAGCCACCCCAAAGAGTGGAATCAGACATGGTTCTACTGCAAAGATACCTCCCCTGCTGGTGAGAATCCCTTGCCCGGCTTTCGTCCGGAGCGGCTCAGCAATACACACCCTTTTCCGCAAAGATTGACTGCCCAGGAGAGAAGCAAATATGCTCCTCAACTGTCGAAGCTTAGAGCCTTTATGGCCAACGGTTTAACAGGGGTTGATCTCGCTCGCTGTTGGATATCATGGAGCATACTGCCCCTTAGTCAGCGCTCCGGTTTGATGTGTGAATATACCGGCAGTTTTGATGACCCACTGCAACATTCCAGAATCCAGCTCACCGATGAAGAAATCACAGAAGCTGTGAATAAGATGCTGAATGAACTGGAACATATCTGTGCTAGAAATGGCCTGCTTCCCTTCTGTGCCACCAACAAACCGCCAGCTGTAAGACCTTGATTTTTCCTTTTGCTGAATCTATTATTGATATATCTGGTCATCGTTTAACATCAGTGTCTGTGTAATCAGGGCAATGATCCGTTTTGGAGCAAGAAATTGCCGCAGGAGAAACCGGAAAAGCCAGAAAAACTGGAAAGAGCAACCCAGCAAAAGACTAAAGCTGTAAAGAAGACTGCCCACAGGAAAAGAACTACTGCATCTTCTAATCCGGCCCCTGATGATGATGTGGATAATCCGGACCTTGAGGTAGAGCTTGACTCACTTGGTTTATTTTTCATGTGTCTTATTGATGATGATATTTGTCAGGATGATGCCGAAGCCAGCCACGCTGATGCTGCAGAGGTAATTATTGTCTCTTCCGATTCAGAACCTTTGCCTTCGCTAAAAATCCGTCAGGCAAACCGGAAAGTTAAATTTTCTCATCCTCTTGCTTATTTGGATCCCAAATTTCTTATGAAGACCCAACAGCACAAAGCTCGTCGCACAACCGGGCACAGCGGCCAGGTAGTTACCTCCGCCGGTTTACCGAACAGTCCAGTTCGGAAACGCCGTTCAGAGGCCTCTAATTTGCTTGTCAGTGATTGTCCTAAAGCGGGCTGCTTTCGCCAACCTATTAATCCATCTGACTTCGATTACCAGGTTACTTCCCACTCATCCTCTGGCGAGTCATCGGCTACTCAGCTGCCACCGCTCAAAACGGTGCTTGGGTAAGCTATACTTATTATGATACTTACAGCACATTGCCTTAGAACATATACTATATTTGATTTTGTTATTCTTTCCAGGGCGAAACCTAGGCCAAGCAAGAAGGCCCGCCTGGACAAAGAGGCCGAAGAAGATGCCGTTCTTGAGCCAGGCAAGACATCCGATCTTGAAGCGGCTATTCCTGAGGATATACCCAACGATCCACCACAGCAAGACGACGATCTTATTGCTTAACAGAGACCTACTAATGCCCCAGGTCCTGTCAATCAGCCCACAGGCTCCATCCGGATTGAGAGATCCACCGGTCCAGCAAAACCTACTAACAAGCCAACAGTCCCAGTGCAAACCGGCGATACTCAGGAGGATGAGGTTGTCATTACTGGCACTGGCCATACCGAGCCAAGCAATCCTGTTGCTTTGTCCAAACATTCTGCCAAGGAAGAATTTGCTGCCTTTGGTAAAGGCAAGTGGAATGCTGATCTGGCAACTTACGCTGCTCTGAACGCCCAAGATATCCATTCCGGCTACCTGAACCGGCTGTATGCCAGCCGTGACTATGAAGCCAGTCTGATAAATATGATGAAGGATAAATACGAGGTAACTTCCATACGCTCTTTCTTGGTTGTATGCTTCAATATTTACTGACTCTCCTTAGCCCCCAAGGGCCGGTTTGTAATCTTCTTTCAAACTAGGACTTACTAACATAAATCTTAATACTTTGAACTTTTGCCGATGTAGCCCCCAAGGGCCGGTTCAACTTAGCATAGTTAAACCGGTACTTTAAGTAACTGAGATTGCCGCACCAGAATATATATACGAACAAATAGCCATTAGCCCCCAAGTGCCAAGTTGAATACTTGTATTGATCTTGGGACTTTGCAAGCACTTGAAAGATGAAGATCGAATATGCATTCGCCCCCAAGTGCTAAGTGCATAACTTGTTATGTGGTTGGTACTTGAATCCTTATACCGATTTGTTGAAGCATATATCTGTATGCATGCAGGCGGAGCTGAAGACGAAAGAAAACCAAGTCACCGATCTCCAAGAAAACCTGAAAACCCAACAGGCTGAAACCTCCAAAGCAAAAGAGGAATTGGCCAGCGCTTTAAGCGCCATGGAGCAGCTTAAGGAGAGCTTCAAGAAGAAGCGGGCGGATTGGGCCACTGAAAAGTCCGCTTTGATCAAACGAGCAGAGGATGCGGAGGCTGCACTAAAACCAATGGCGGATGAACTGACCAGCATAAAGCGGCACGTGCATGCCATGACTACTGCTATCTTTGGTAAGCCAGTTTGCCTTCTGAATTGGCTCTGCCTTCTTACAGAGTCGCCGGTTTATTAACCCTTTATGGTATTTCAGGGGCACGCATTGGTCACTTGGGGTCAGATGTGCGGAAGAAACTGAAAGCCGCCTATACATTGGTTGAACAATTGTATACTGGTGCTCGGCGGATCATCTGTACCACATCTCATAACAAACCGGCGCCCACTTTGATTCAAGATACTCTGATGAAATTGTCGGTGCTTCCTGCCCGGGTTGAAGAGCTGAACAAATCTGCGGCTCGAACCGGTGCAATCAATGCCTTAATCCGGGCAAAAGCCTGGGTGCCGGATTTTGATCCTATTGAAGTGGCTCAGGGCTATCCCAGCTTGAAGGAAGACGGGTCAGAATTTTGTGACGCGGATCTGCGAGCAATAAACCGGGAGGTACGTCCCCTAGCTTGTCAATTGGCTGAAGAAGCAGATTTGTCTCATTATCAAGCCCAATATGACAGTCAGAACAAGCGAATAGCTGCACCAATCCATGAATCGGAAAATCTGATCCCTCCAATCCGTAAGCATACTTACGCTCCCGATATTGACCCGTCATTGCTGATCCATGATGAAGCTGTTTTTCAAGCATTAATGGGAATCGACTGGACAACTGTGGATTTCCAGCCACTGGGTAGAGAAACGGAGGCTGAAGCGGCGCAGGATGACCCACAACCATCAGGCCAGGCTGGTGACCAAGCTTGAACCGGAAGCCGGTTTTAAAATTGCCTCTCCTTTGCGAAAAACAATTATATTATTATGGGCACCATGTTGCCTTGTAATAGGCTAGTTGATACTTTTGACGTTGATATGCCTTCGTGCATAATTTGTTCTTCCTGTGGTGATGAACTTTCTAAAGCTCTTTCTGAAATGAGAAATTCGTCAAGTGCCACCGCGGTTGTACCGTCAGGCGGAATATGATGTCTGCATATATGAAATCAAAACATCCAAAACAAAATTTTAAGTATATGATCAAAATTTTGAGATACATAATACCTGCCATCGTTGAGCGTGAAGTTGGCTTGGCCAATCTTGAAGCGGAGTTTTGCAAACCCACACTATTGAGGAGATAACAGCTCCTGTATATATATGACTCTGGTTTACCATGTAAACCGTGTCGGGTTATAATAAACATCGTGTTACTCCATAAGAGGATGTTAACAACAAGGATCAAACCAGGCAAATAGTCTCCGGATTGACGTGAACTGTGTTCCGTCAATGGGTTGGTTGAAAACTTTGTCGGTTTTAAAAAGAACGCAATAAAAAAGATAAAAGAATCTGGCAAAGGAAAATGCGAAGAAAAAATCAATGAGAAAAACCGTTTGCAAAAAAGATTTATTTGAGCTGATCAAATGGCGTTACCATGGCCGAACACGACCAAGCTCCCGTTAGGTGTAACTATGGTTCTAGTCAGCCAGGTCCCCAAATGAAACCGTGGCAGTTATGCCGACCAAGTGGCATGGCGATGGTTCGGGTTCGACCAAGCCCCCAAGTGATGCTGTGGCCTTAGGCCGATCAAGAGGCATGAGTGGTTCAGACGTGACCAAGTCCCCAAGTGATCTGGTGGCTCTCGCCTATCAAGAGGTATGGTATTGGTTCGGACACGACCAATCCTCCAAGTGATATAACCCGATGCTTTTAGAAAAGCGAACTCAAGGGGTAAACCGGAAGCCGCTTTAGAACAATTCCGTGTAACCACACATGATGTAAAAGAACAGATACCCCGCTTTAGCTGAGGTTCCGGTTTATTATAGTTAATATATACATCGTTGTAATATGTACATAAGTAGAACCAATGGCTCAAGTATAATAAGGCTGAAGATGAGCTATGTTCCACAGCCTGTTGGTCTCCTCCTCTGATGTACGTGAGTCCTTATGTTCTCGAATATCGATCAGATAGTATGACCCGTTGTGCAGATTCTTGCTGACCACGAAAGGCCCCTCCCAAGGTGGGGATAACTTATGCATATCAGTCTGATCTTGAATGAGCCGAAGCACCAACTCTCCTTCCTGGAAGGTTCTGGTTCTGACTCGGCGACTGTGATAACGACGAAGATCCTGTTGGTAAATCGCTGATCGGGCGACTTCCATGTCACGCTCTTCATCCAACCGGTCCAAAGCATCTTGCCGTGCCGTTTCATTGTCCGCTTCAATATAAGCCGTCACACGAGGTGAATCATGACGGATATCACTGGGCAGAACCGCCTCCGCTCCATAAACCATGAAGAACGGTGTGTACCTGTTGGGCGTTGTATTGATGCTCCACAACACAGATGGTAATTCCTCTACCCAACAACCCGGCGTTCTCTGCAAAGGAACCATGAGCCGGGGCATGATGCCTCTCAAGATCTCTTGATTAGCTCTTTTTGCTTGACCATTGGACTGCGGGTGTGCCACTGATGAAACGTCAAGCCGGATGTGCTCTCATTCGCAGAACTCCTTCATGGCACCTTTGGACAAATTGGTACCATTATCTGTGATGATACTGTGTGGAAAGCCAAACCGGAAAATCACTTTTTTAATGAACTGAACCGCCGTGGCCGCATCACACTTGCTAACAGGTTCTACCTCCACCCACTTTGTAAACTTGTCAACCGCCACCAGGAGGTGGGTCTTCTTATCTTTGGACCTTTTGAAAGGCCCAACCATATCCAGCCCCCAGGTCGCAAACGGCCAAGTAATTGGAATCATTCTCAATTCTTGAGCTGGTACATGAGCACGTCTTGAGAACTTTTGGCAACCATCACATCGTCTGACCAAATCCTCTGCATCAGCATGAGTAGTTAACCAATAGAAACCATGGCGAAACGCTTTAGCCACCAGAAATTTTGAACCAGCATGGTGACCACAATCCCCTGCATGGATCTCACGCAAAATTTCACGGCCTTCTTCAGGAGACACACATCATTGAAATGCCCCTGATACACTGCAATGATGCAACTCGCCGTTGATAATAGTCATGGACTTGGAGCGCCGGATTATCTGTCTGGCCAGAGTCTCATCCTCTGGTAACTCGCCCCAGTTCTTGTACGCCAAGCAGGGAAGCGTCCAATCCGGAATAACATGAAGAGTTGCCACCAATTGAACTTCCGGATCAGGAATAGCCAAATCCGCTTCACCAGGGATCTTGACCGATGGGTTGTGCAGCACATCCAGAAAAACATTGGGCGGAACCGGTTTGCGCTGAGAGCCCAGCCGGCTTAAAGCGCCTGCCGCTTCATTTTTCCGCTGGTCCACGTGGTCCACCTGATAGCCTTTGAAATGACCTGCAACAATATCCACCTCACGGCGATATGCTGCCATGAGTGGATCCTTGGAGTCCCAAGTGCCAGACACTTGCTGAGTCACGAGGTCCGAGTCACCGAAGCACATAACTCGACCTAGATTCATCTCCTTAGCCATCCGGAGACCATGGAGCAAGGCTTCATACTCAGCTGCATTGTTAGTACAAGGGAACATTAAGCGGAGAACATAACAAAACTTGTCACCTGGTGGGGAAGTTAATACGACTCCAGCCCCCGATCCTTCCAATTGCCTGGATTCGTCAAAATGGATTGTCCAATATGTGTGATCCGACTTTTCTTCAGGTGCTTGCATCTCCGTCCAATCATTGATAAAATCAACCAGTGCTTGAGACTTAATTGCCGTCCGAGGCACATACTTCAAATCGTGCAGCCCAAGCTCTATAGCCCACTTGGCAATCCGGCCAGTTGCTTCCCGGTTTTGGATGATATCTCCCAAAGGAGCAGAACTGACCACCGTAATTGGATCCCCTTGGAAGTATTGTTTAAGCTTCCGGCTTGCCATAAAGACTCCATACACCAACTTCTGCCAATGCGGATACCTTTGCTTAGACTCAATGAGCACCTCGCTGATATAATAGACCGGACGTTGAACCGGATGCTCCTTACTTGCCTCCTTTCGCTCCACCACAATAGCCACGCTGACCGCCCGAGCATTAGCAGCAACATATAGCAGTAATGGCTCCTTGTCAATGGGAGCGGCGAGCATAGGCGGATTGGCCAATTGCCGCTTTAAGTCCTCAAATGCTTCATCAGCAGCAGAACTCCAGATAAACTGATCCGTCTTTTACAACATCTGATACAAAGGGATTGCCTTCTCACCAAGGCGACTGATAAACCGGCTTAGCGCGGCAATCCGGCCCGCCAGGCGCTGAACATCATTGATACACTTCGGTTTAGCGAGGGAGGTTATGGCTGTGATCTTCTTCGGATTAGCCTCAATTCCCCTATTGGACACCAAGAAGCCTAATAACTTGCTCGCCGGTACACCAAAGACGCATTTGTTCGGATTAAGCATCATCTTGTATGTCCTCAGGTTATCAAAAGTTTCCTTTAAATCACCAATCAGAGTCTCCTTCTCCCTGGATTTAACCACGATATCATCCACGTAGGCATGTACATTACGGCCAATCTGTTTGTGTAAACAATTTTGCACACAATGTTGATAAGTTGCCTGTGCACTCTTGAGCCCAAAGGGCATAGACACATAGCAGAAGGCTCCAAAGGGAGTTATGAATGCCGTTTTCTCCTAGTCCTTAACTGCCATTTTGATCTGATGATAGCCAGAATATGCATCCAAATAACTTAAACGCTCACAACCCGCCGTAGCATCAATAATTTGATCAATACGGGGGAGGGCAAAAGGATCTGCTGGACAAGCTTTATTAAGATCTGTGTAATCCACACACATGCGCCAGGTACCGTTTTTCTTAAGGACCAGCACCGGATTGGCAAGCCACTCAGGGTGAAAAACTTCAACAATAAAACCAGCTGCTAAGAGCCTGGCTACCTCTTCTCCAATTGCCTTGCGTCTTTATTCGTTAAACAGGCGGAGGAACTGTTTCACCGGTTTGTATTTAGGATCCACATTAAGGGTGTGCTCAGCGAGTTGCCTCGGTACACCTGGCATGTCAGAGGGCTTCTATGCAAAAATGTTCTGATTCTCACAGATGAACTCGATGAGCGCACTTTCCTATTTCGGATCCAAATTAGCACTGATGCTGAACTGCTTGGACGAATCACCAAGTACAAAGTCAACAAGCTTAGTTTCTGCTGCCGATTTGAACTTCAGGGCCGGATCATGCTCCGTAGTTGGCTTCTTTAAGGGAGTCATGTCTGCCGGATCAACATTGTCCTTATAATACTTCAGCTCCTCGGTGGCACAAACTGACTCTGCATAGGCGCATCACCTTCCTCGCACTCCAAAGCAATTTTGCGACTTCTGTGAACCGTTATTGTCCCCTTGTGACCCGACATCTTGAGCTGCAAATACACATAACAGGGCCGTGCCATAAACTTGGCGTAGGCCTCTCGCCCAAATAGGGCGTGATACGGACTTTGGATTTTCACCACTTCAAACATCAATGTCTCTGACCTGGAATCATGATCATCCCCAAAGGCCACTTCCAGAGCTATCTTGCCAACAGGATATGCTGATCTGCCAGGTACTACACCGTGGAACACCGTATTAGATGGTTTAAGATTTTTATCTGTCAGTCCCATACGACGGAAGGTCTCATAGTACAAGATATTAATGCTGCTACCTCCATCCATGAGCACCTTGGTGAACTTATAACCTCCCACCTGAGGCGCCACCACCAGAGCCAACTGACCTGGATTATCGACCCGGGGTGGGTGATCCTCTCTGCTCCATATGAATGGTTGTTCAGACCAACGTAGATAACGGGGTATGGCCGGTTCAACAGAGTTGACCGCCCGCCTCTGAACCTTCCGGTCTCGCTTGTCCAAGCTAGTGGTGAAAACATGGTACTGTCCACTACTCAACTGCTTTGGGTTGCTCTGGTAACCTGACTGTTGCTGTTGTTGGTTGTAACCACCCTGGTTGTTCTGACTATTTTGACCAGTTTGTCCGCCCGGATTACCATTAAATCCTAAACCGGAACTTCCTCCACCGTAACCCGACCCGGATCCTGAGCCACCGCCAGATTCGTGATCATACCGGAAATTATTAGAATTCTTGAACTCCTGCATAATAAAACAATCCTTCCAAAGGTGGTTTGCTGGCGACTCCATCGTCCCATGTCTTGGACAGGGCTGGCTTAGCAGATAGTTTAGGCGTTCTGGGTTAGGATTGGGTGCCCCATTACAATTTTTTTGGTTTACGCCTGCATCACTGGCCATTGTCCTATGCGTTAGTATTAGCCACAAAGTCCATGTTACCATCCACTTTACGCTTGCCTCCACCACCATTGCCTGCCCAGTGATGCTGCTGACCCTTGGAGTTGATGTTCCTCTTTCCCTTCCCTATCTTGTCATCATCAGATTCGGGATCCTTGGTACTATCAGAATCAGCATATTTCACCAAAGCGGCCATGAGGGTCCCCATGTCAGTGCAATGATGCTTCATCCGTCCCAACTTCAGCTTCAGGGGCCCAAACCGGCAGTTGCCTTCTAGGGTTAATACTGCGGTATCAGCGTTGATGCGGTCTGATGAATGCAACACTTGTGAAACCCGGCGCACCCAATGAGTTGTTGACTCTCCTTCCTCCTGGACGCATGCAGCTAAGTCCACTATCGACATAGGCTGTTTACATGTATCCTTGAAATTGCTGATAAACCGGGCTCGTAATTGGGCCCATGAACTGATAGAATTAGCCGGCAAGCTTTTCAACCAAGTACGGGCCGTTCCTTCAAGCATCATGGTGAAGTATTTCGCACACGCCGCGTCATCCACATCAAGCATCTCCATGGCCATCTCATAGCTCTCCACCCATGTCTCCGGAGGCTGATCCGCCATGTAATTTGGTACCTTGCGCGGGCCCTTGAAATCCTTGGGCAGGCGCACATTGCGTAAAGCGGGGATAAGGCAAGGCACCCCCAAAGAACTAGAAGTAACACCAGGTTCGATCGAGATGGTTGGACAAACCGGTGTGAGCTGCCGAGCCTGATGCTGTGCGGCTAACTCGGCCTCCCTGCGCGCTCGGGCCCGGTTCACCACTTCCTGAGCATCATCAGCACCACCCGTCGGGTTGTTGCCACGGGGTGCTCCACGTTGTTCGTTACTCGACACTGCTGGTTCATCCATATGTCTCCTATAGCTCCGGCTTGGACGGGGGGTCGAGTGGATACGATCGCGGCTGTACGAGTATGCTTCCTGTTGGACCAAGGCTGTCCTCAGAAGCTCCTTGACCCATCGCGTCTCTACTGCCTGCGGCGAATCACCTTCAATTGGAATGGCCTCCAGCCGTGCAGCAGCGGCAATGAGATTATCCATCGGGTTGGAGTAGTGACCCGGAGGTGTTGAAACAGCTTGAGGTATAACAGCGTTTTGACGAGGCGGGTCCATCTGACAAGGCTGAACCGGTGCACCGGCCCCAGGAGCTTCAGCCCGGTTTCCCTCCATTGGATTGCCGGTTCCTACTCCTGGAGTGTTGAAAAGGTCTCTAGCATCAAAAACCGGAGGCAAACGGGATCGGAACTTCCTCCTCATGACTTCCTGCGACGCACTCTGGTCCAACATGAGCCTGTAGGCTTGTGCGTCTAAAGCGGCCCGCTCCGTGGCCATCCTGGTTTCCTCGGCAGCCAGATCTGCCTTGACTTGGGTGATCTGTTCCCTCACTTTTGCAATCTCGGTGTTATGAACGCCCTGATCCGCCGGATTAGCCTCCGCCATAAGCACAGACAATGCATCAAATAGCTCTGATAGAACTTGAGCCGGCGGGCGCACAGGGCCTCCTGCCCCGGCAGCCATTGCCGCCGCTGAACCGGAAGTCGTTGCAACAGCGGTCGAAGAATGAAGCGTTGCTTGTGTGCCAGTCATGAATATTCCAACCCGGTTGGGCAGATCAGAGGGGTCCGGAATACTGTCGCCATCGGAACAGCCCCCAATCCGGCCGTCTTGTAGCTGATAAAGAGATTCGGTTTCTCCGGTCGATGACTCGTCATTGGAACAAACGACGGTATCACCACGATATTCCGATCCATCCTCATAACTTCCTCCATGGATGACTCCCACGAAGGCACGCTTCATGGCCGGTTTAACCCGGGCGGATCGCGCACACTGAGCCGTCTCGACGATGTCAGTGCAGATGTCCAGCTCGGGGCCCGGTTCACCGATCTTGCCAATGAAAATGTGAATGCCACCAAAGGGGACCCGGTACCGTACTCAATTGAGCCGGCCTCGGGGCCCCAGCCTGCATCGTCGATGTAGAGCTTGCCGCGACGACTCTTAGTCATCCGGCCTACGGCGTAGCCCTCGAGTCCTTCAAAGCGTCCCTCCAAGAACTTGAAACCATCACGCGATAGCCCCATGGTGGGCGCCAACTGTCGTGGTTTTGTCACGACAGTTGTCCTAGAGAAAGGACTTAGTCGTGGAGCCATCGCGACGGGTTAGCTTGAAGGGGTTAAAGCGGACACAGGGACGCATGGGAGTTTATACTAGTTCGTCCCCTTCGATGAAGGTAAAAGCCTACGTCTAGTTGTGATGGAATTGATGGGGGTTTCGATGACTAGGGAGCAAACAAGCTTCGCCTATGTCTCGAGTTGTTGTCTGTATCCTTGAACCGCCGCCGGGTCGTCCCCTTATATACACGGGGACTCCCGTCGGCTTACGGAGTCCCAATACCGGCTCATAGATGTGTCCAGTTTGGTCTCTACTTATTCCTAACTTACAATACAAGTTAACTACTAACGCCGGTTTAAGGCTACATGCCTTGAACCGACCATGGGCCTTGAGCCCTCCTCTGTCTCCTTGGGCTTTAACATACTTAACTACTGACGAAGTTAACCCGGCCCAGATAGGCCGATTTACGCCCAGTAGTAATATCCCCAACAGAACTTGTTTTGCAGAGCCGGACACTATTCTTGTGTTCAAAAACTTCTATGGAGTATTCGGAAGAAGAACCCACCTTGCAATGCTGAACACAAATCTGCGTGCCGGACTCATCGTCATTGAAGCCTGGTTCAGGGGCTACTGAGGGAGTCCTGGATTAGTGGGTCTCCGGACAGCCGGACTATATCCTTTGGTCGGACTGTTGGACTATGAAGATACAAGATTAAAGACTTCGTCCCGTGTCCGGATGGGACTTTCCTTTGCATGGAAGTCAAGCTTGGCAATACGGATATGTAGATCTCCTCCCTTGTAACTTACTCTGTGTAACCCTAGCCTCCTCCGGTGTCTATATAAACTGGAGGGTTTAGTCCGTAGGACAACAACAATCATACCATAGGCTAGCTTCTAGGGTTTAGCCTCTACGATCTCGTGGTAGATCAACTCTTGTAATACTCATATCATCAAGATCAATCAAGCAGGACATAGGGTATTACCTCCATCAAGAGGGCCCGAACTCGGGTAAACATCGTGTCCCCTGCCTCCTGTTACCATCCGCCTTAGACGCATAGTTCGGGACCCCCTACCCGAGATCCGCCGGTTTTGACACCGGCAGCCATCGAGCCATCCCACCAGAAGAGTGACGTGCCGCATAGTGGTTTTGTGTTTCTTGACTATTGGACCGGGGGTGCCGCGAGGGTGTGCCCTTTTCGCCTATATGGGGAGTTGAGTTGAGACTGACGATTCCCAGCGAGCTGCCTGAGTTTTCTAGGTGCTCTCCATCGCGTTGTACTTTTGTACAATGGTTGGTAAGTCATTGAATTTCAGCATGCGGCAGCGATTGATGGTGTCGAGGATTCCTTCGTCTGCGCAATTGTTGCAGAACGGTGATATTGCGTCCTCGTCACGGCAATCTTTTATCTTGTCCTTAACAAGGAGGAATCTGGCCCAGAAGTGGTGGACCGTTTCCTAAGACTGCTCTTTTATGCTCATGAGAGCGTCTACATCCGGGTGGGTGGGTGGAATTAAATCTGAACCCCGACCTGACCGATTACACGAAGTCTTAGGACCTTCCGGGCTTAATAGTCCGGGTTCCGGAATATCTCCTAATTGTTTAGGACCGCCATCCGATTCTATGTTCGTTGGGCTGGTCACATCCTTTCGCGGGTAGGTATCCGGCTCTTCCTGATCAACGGTCCGATCATAATCAGTCTTCGGTATAGACGAAGACTCGCCGTCCTGCTCCACGACTACTGCAATCTGGTGGGTGACCGGTAGGGTCTTGATTTCTCCTTGATCGGTTTTAGGCTCGATCCGATCGTAGTTTGTGGCTATTCCCAAAGCGGCGATGCGATCTAGAAGTTCGTTCAAAGACGAAAACTCTATCGGATCCATCTGCTTGGAGTGCTCGGTGTTGATGCGAAGGGGGTTTTCGATGGCCCGAGAGGTCATGGTCGGCTCAACGGCCGAGCGGATGATCATAGTGAAGCCGCCCAACCGGAGGGTTTGGCCTGGGGCCAGAGCTCCCCCGGAGGTGATGTTGTCTTTAAGGATGAGGCGAGTGTAACACCCACAATGCGGCTATATCTCCCACGTGTCAGGGCACGACTTACAGGCATAGCCGCATGGTAGGCTTGTCGCAAGAGGGGTAATCTTTACACATCCCATGTACTGAATAAGAAGGGGATAAAGAGTTGGCTTACAATCGCCACTTCACACAAATACAAGTTAAACATACATCATCCAGAATACAAACAAGGTCCGACTACGGAACCAAAATAAAATAAGACAACCCCAATTGCTAGATCCTCGATCGTCCCAACTGGGCTCCACTACTGATCAAAAGGAAACAAAACAAAACAAAACAAAACAACAAGCAAGATCTTCATTGAGCTCCCACTTGAGCTGGGTTGCGTCACCTGCACTGTCATCATTGGCACCTGCAATTGTTTGGAAGTATCTGTGAGTCACGAGGACTCAGCAATCTCACACCCGCGAGATCAAGACTATTTAAGCTTATGGGTAGGATAGGGTAGTGAGGTGGAGATGCAGCAAGCACTAAGCATATATGGTGGCTAACTTACGCAAATAAGAGCGAGAAGAGAAGCAACGCAACAGTCGTGAACTAGAAGTGATCAAGAAGTGATCCTGAAACTACTTACGTTCAAGCATAACACAAGAACCGTGTTCACTTCCTAGACTCCGCCGAGAAGAGACCATCACGGCTACACACGCGGTTGATTCATTTAAGTTAAGTGTCAAGTTCTCTACAACCGGATGTTAACAAATTCGCATCTGCCACATAACCGCGGGCACGACTCTCGAAAGTTTATACCCTGTAGGGGTGTCCCAACTTAGCCCATCACAAGCTCTCACGGTCAACGAAGGATATTCCTTCTCCCAGGAAGACCCGACCAGACTCGGAATCCCGGTTACAAGACATTTCGACAATGCTAAAACAAGACCAGCAAGACCGCCCGATGCGCCGACATCCCGATAGGAGCTGCACATTTGTTCTCAGGGCAACACCGGATGAACACTACGTACAGCTAAAACCAGCCCTCAAGTTTCCCTGAGGTGGCACTGCAAGTGGCTCTGGTTCGAACCAACACTTAGAGAAGCACTGGCCCGGGAGGGTTAAAATAAAGATGACCCTCGAGAGCGCGACTCGCAAGGAAAAAGTATAGGTGGTGGTGAGGAAAATGGTAAAACCAAGATTGGGCCTTGCTTCAGGAGTTTTATTCAAAGCGAACTGTCAAGGGGTTCCCATAACACCCAACCGCGTAAGGAACGCAAAATCAAGGAACGTAACACCGGTATGACGGAAACTAGGGCGGCAAGAGTGGAACAAAACACCAGGCATAAGGCCGAGCCTTCCAACCTTTACCAATTATATAGATGCATTAATTAAATAAGAGATATTGTGATATCCCAACATATCCACGTTCCAAATATGGAACAAACTTCATCTGCGACTAACAACGCTATAAGAGGGGCTGAGCAAAAGCGGTAACAGAGCCAAACAACGGTTTGCTAGGAAAGGTGGGTTAGAGGCTTGACATGGAAATATGGGAGGCATGATATAGCAAGTGGTAGGTAGCGCGGCATAGCAATAGAGCGAACAACTAGCAAGCAAAGATAGAAGTGATTTCGAGGGTATGGTCATCTTGCCTGCAATGTACTCAGAGTTGTCGAAAGCTTGATCCTTGTAAGCGTAGTCAACAGGTTCCTTGGTGACATACTCGTTTTCTGGCTCTACCCAAAGAAAGAACACTAGCCATGGAACAACAATCAATCACGGTGCAATGCGCAAGCAACATGATGCAAAACATGGCATGATATGCAAGATATGATATGCAATGCATATGCGTGCTCCAGAAGGGAAAGAATGAGCAAGACATCAACATGGAAAACCAAGTGTGCCGCTGGAAAGATGAGATGATTTCGGTTGAAATCGATATAAAGATCACCGGAAATGGATGCACGGTTTGCAAATGGCAAGCAAAACAAGGATGGTGCAAAACTGTAATTAACAGCACGATGTTACTTAGCATGAAACAAGAAACTAAGCTACTACACTCCATCATAACAACAAAGCATATTGCAGTGATGTGCACAAGATGCTTGACAAAACATGAACACTGAGCTATGGCTAAAACACAATAAAACAGGTTCAAACAAGCATGGCAAAAGTGCAAAAGATATCAGGATCACAGACTTAGAGAAATTACTAACATGTCAAAAACAACATCGGGAAGCAGTAGTTAGAGCAAGTAAACAACATGCTACAGGAACATATCATAGCAAAACAAAGCATGGCATGATTCTACTAAAAGCATAGATCAAAAGTCCCTTACTGAACATGAGCCAAAAAGGCACAGAAGATATGATGGCACCCATGTAAGCATAGCAAGTTTTATTAACAGTTTCAGACTTAGCAGAAAAACAGAGCATGGCATAAACAGAGTTATGAAGGCAACTTTGCGAGCACAAATCACTCACCACAAAGCCTTGCATGACAAAAAAAGCATATCAACAGCAAGACGACATGTTCATGAAGCTTACCATGGCAAGAGCAAGTTCATAGCATGCATGGATCACTAGCAACAACCATGGCAACATTGATTAACATGTTAACATTCTGCCAGGAACATTTTATAGCAAAAGTAGAGCAAGAACAAGACATGCTATGGCACTCCATAATTGCAAACAGGGAGATGGATGGATGGAGAATAACCATATGTTCAAGACACCCTTACTGAAGTGTCTCAAAATAAGAACGGATATCACTGTAGTATCAAGTTTACATCGCATCAAAATAACAGCAGGCAAAAGACTTGGCAAAATCCTAAGTCCCTGAAAACAGCAATATCATGAAGCCTAGTTTGCATGCTTGTGCTACTCACCACATTGATCACAAAAATGCAAGACAAACTCCACTCTAAATATGGCATGACATAGTTCAAAACACATGTAGAGCTCATGCCCATATGATGCACACATCAAATGTGACAAAAATGACAAATCACCGTAAACTGATAAGTAGCAGCAGTAAACATTATATAGCACTCTTGCATCAATGATTAGGGCATCAAAATGAACTCAAACAAGCATGCCACAATGGAAAGAAATGAATAGCATCTATCAATGAACATTTTGGTATATCGTATGCATGAAACGGAGCTACGGTCACGAGATGTGACATGATGAAGAGGGGCATAAAATATATGGATTCGGGGACTTGGAGAAAAAAATGGACCTCCGAAAGTCAATAGGACGAGGTGGATCCGGGCCGGAGCGGATCGGGACAGGGCGCCGTGTTTGGTTCAATGAATGGATGGATCTGGTCCACCTTTTCCAGATCCACCGGAGAGGGGACTCCGACGAGCTTGGGGCGGTCGCTGACGAGCCTCCGGCGAGGAGGAGGCGGCGAGTGGCACGGGACGACGGAGGAGGCCGGGGCGAGAGGGCCGCCGGCGAGCAAAGCGGCGGCGCCGAGCTGGAGGCGGCAGGTGCACGGGCTCGCAGGCGGCGGCCGGAGCGGGCAGTGGTTGTGCGTGCCGGCGAGGCGTGCGGCGGCGGACGCGGCACAAGACGGGGAAGGCGCGTCGCGGCGCTGCGGAGGCAGGGCGGCGAGGCGCGATGGCGCACGACAGTGGCGGGGAAGGTGCACCGGCGAGGCCGAGGCGGAGGGCGCGAGGCGGCGCGGTTGCTCCGGCGAGTATCGTGGGTTTGTCACGGCAGATGTCCTCGTGAAAGGACTTAGTCGTGGAGCCATCGCTACGGGTTAGCTTAAAGGGGTTAAACCGGACAAGGGACACGATGGGTTTTATACTAGTTTGGCACCTTCAATGAAGGTAAAAGCCTACGTCTAGTTGTGCTTAGTATTGCTGGGGTTTCAATGACCAGGGAGCGAATCTGCTGTGCCTCGCTCTCGAGTTGTTGTCTGTTGTCCCGAAACCGCTGCCGGGTCATCCCTTTATATACACAGGTTGACACCCGCCAGTTTACAGAGTCCCGAGGCCAGATCATAAACGTGTCTGGCTCGGTCTCTATCCTTCCTACCTTACAATGCAAGTTATACAATAAAGTCGGTTTACATCTACAGGTCTTAACTCGCCTTTGGGCCTTGGGCCTTCGTAAAACGCCACCATCCTCATGTCTGCACGGGCTTCTAATCCTCTTGGAGTTAATCCGGCTACTCCTAGACGGTTTACGTCCAGTAGTAATATCCCCAACATTAGGCCCCAAATTGGTTTGAACTTGTTCATATCAATCTTCAACACTTAGAAAAATTCTTGCCCTGGCACCTTCCAATTGATCTGGTAAACCGCTGTGATGTCATCCTGTGGATCCATAGTAAACCATCTTGGTGTCATCTATTCATTGAAGTCGAAGATACCCTTCATTAATGAATATCCAACCATCGAGGCGACATCCTTATTAACTATCCATTTTAGGCTCCTCGATTCACACACTTGTCGCTTATCAGTTTGCCCTAAAAATAGGACCAAGGGTCATTCTCTTTTCCCCCTTCGTCTCTTTCGCTTCTTCTTCCTCCTCACGACGCCCCTGCACCTGAGCGCCACCGTCGTTGTTGAACTCCGCCTCTACCTCTCTATTGACCGCTGCATCGACCTGGTTGCATCAGAAAAACGCGGCGCATTACCGCTACCTCAACTGTTGCGGTAAGCTTCCCCTCCTTTCCCCGTAGATCCGTTAGGGTTCACATGGGCTCCTGTTGCTCTCTTCGTGTTCTTCGTCAACCCATAGTCAGTAGAACTTGTTCTTGATATATTCCTCATAGTAACCATGAAACTCCTTATTTCAACCATTCGATCCAATCTTTAAATACATCGTAACTTGATCTGGACCTTTCATGAACTGCTTTGGGACCAAGTTCTTGAGTCTCAATATTTTTCCTTTTCTTGGCTTATGGTAGGTCCAAAATTTCAATGCAGTCTTGTGAAACCTGTTTTACCTTACTTAGTCATTCTTGCCTTAGATTTGTACCTTCCGCATCATATAGACGGTTTACCCTTGTAAAAAGTAATCTATTGTATACCATTAGTCCCCTTGTAAATCGGCCATCCCTTTGTCTCCGTCGTCATACTCTGGTTTAATAGCATGTATATACCTCCGCTTCTGCTTATTGCTTTGTCATTTATAATTGTATCAGCCTCCGGTTTATCAATTTCATATACTTGGATTCCTCTGTTCTATTGTACCTTATGCATCACTATGAATAAATTGTAAACCGGTATTTCTTTCCAGCTTTTCATTTGCAATGGCCAAGCAGTTTTATTCCTGCAACTAGGCTCCCTCCCAGGTTACCGAGGAGCAACTGAATGGACTGGTCAAGATCAGAACCTTACCAAACAAGAATGAGATCCGGTGGCGCATTCCTGGGCCAGAAAATCCTCCTACCCCTAAGTAGGGTGAGGTAGTTGTGTTTGTTGATCATATAGGCCGTGGTTTCAAACCGCCCGGGTCAAAGTTTTTCCGGGATGTGCTTGCCAGCTTTCAACTGCACCCTCAGGATATTGGACCCAACTCGGTATCCAATATATGCAACTTTCAAGTTTTTTGTGAAGCGTACCTCTAAGAAGAGCCAACTGTGGAACTGTTCCAGGATTTCTTGCATCTGAACCGGCGCACCGAATTTGTAGATGCACCCAATACTGAACTCGGTGGCGTCTCCATTCAAAAAAGAAAAGAGGTTGAATTTCCTCACGCCAAGCTGCACAGTCACCCCAAAGAGTGGAATCAGACTTGGTTTTACTGTAAAGACAACTCCCCTGAAGACAAAAATCCTCTGCCGGGTTACCGGGCCCACCGGCTTGCCAATACTCATCCACTTCCACAATGCCTAAGTGCCCAGGAACGGGCCGTGTATGCACCTCAACTCGCCAAGCTGAGAGCCTTCTTGGCCAACGGCTTAACATGTGTAGACTTTGTCCATTGTTGGATATCTTGGAGCATCTTGTCGTTAAGTCACCACTCCGGCTTAATGTGTGAGTATACTGGTGAAGTAGAGGACTCCCAACGTCGTACCAACATTCAGCTAACCGATGAAGAGGTCACTAAGGCCGTCAAGAAGATATTGAACGAATCGGAAGCTGACTATCGCCAAACCGGACTATACCCCTTTTACACGTAGAACAAACCGCCTACTGTGAGTATTGTTCCTCCGCTTTACCCTTGATATCTTTAGACTGTACAATCCTTGAATACCCTTCTTTTTACTTTTAAATAGGGTGATGATCCATTTTGGAAGAAGAAACCTCAAGAAAAAGCGGCAAAAACTGCCCGCCCTAAAACCAAAGCCATCAAGAAAACCACAAAGCGGAAAGCACCTGAACGGATCAGTATGGAACTAGATGACGACCCAGATGAACTGGAAGTTGAGGTAGAACTTGATTCACTTGGTTCCCTTTTCATGCATCTCATTGACAATGATACTTATCAGGAGGACGTGGAGGGCAGCCAAGCTGACGATGTAGAGGTAATTATCCTTTCCTCCGGTTCAGACTCTACGCCAACACAAAAAATCCGTCAAGCGGTCCGGAAAGTAAGCTTTTCTCATCCTCATGCTCACTTGGATCCAACATTTATTTTGAAGACGCAGCAGCACGAGGCTTGCCGCACCACCCGGCACAGCGGCCAAAAGGTCACTTCGGCCGGTTTACCTGACACCCCGGTTCGAAAGCGCCGATTTGAGGTCTCACCCACTTCTGACAATTCTTATCCCAAGGCAGGTTATTTCCAACAACCTCTTAATCCGTCCAATTCGAATTATTAGGTGACACCTCCCTCATCCTCTGGCGAGTCAACAGCGACCCAACTTCCTCCTCTCAAAACTGTAGCTAGGTAAGTACTTAAACCCCTTCCTTCGATGTTTCCATGCTTTATATATTATGCTTAACTTTCGCATATTTTTCTATTGTAGAGCCAAAGCCAGACCCAGCAAAACGGCTCGGGTTATCAATCCACCCGAAGACCAAGTGGTTCTTGAACCGGAGCAAACAGTTGAACCGGAACAAATGGTTGAACCGGAGGGTCCAAATCCTGAAGCTACTTTTGATGAGCCACCCCCTCAAGATCATAATATTGATGAACAACCAGAAGTTAAAACTGTTGTGCCTGATGATGAACCGGCAGATCCAATCCGGGCTGATGATAGGTATTCTAGTCCTGTGAGAGCCACAGACACTCCATCAACTCCAGCAAGGACTGCTGGAGACAAAGAAGGCGATGTTATCATTACCGGTATGAGCCACAGCTCTCCTAGCCATCCTGTTATATTGGCGAAACATAGTGCCAAGGAAGAGCGCGCTGCCATGGAAAAATGCAAATGGAGTACCAGCTTGTGAAGCTACGCCCATCTCAGCGCTCAAGAACTCCACTCCGGTTTTCTAAACCGTTTGCACTCAAACCGTGATTATGAAGCCGGTTTAGTGAACTTGATGAAGGAACGCTATGAGGTATTTTCATCACTTTTCCTTTCTTAAATCCAAAGCTCAAGTATCATCCCAAGTAGCCCCCAAGGGCCGGTTTATGATGTTAATCATAAACCGGGACTTTGTAATATCTTAATCCTTGCATGCTAATCCTCCATATGTCAAGTCATTGTTGGCAACAAACCGGTACTTTATCATTGTATTCCTGTAGTTTTCATCGGTGTAGCCCCCAAGGGCCGGTTTATCTTTGCAAGGTAAACTGGGTCTTGAATCAATGCGTCAACTTTGAACAGATGTACATTAGCCCCCAAGTGTTAAGGATAATGTAGCGACCAGACCTCAAAGGTCTGATCTCTGTGAATCAGTGTCATCCCTGGATCAATAATGCTGACACACACAGTACTTGAAGGATTTATAACAGAGTAGCAATCACACACTTATTACATTGAATGTCTCAAAAGAGAACTTATTACAAAATAATATGGCTTAAGGCCATCTAATAATGATAACAGCGGAAGGCTTGGAAGATTAGTGAGTCCATCAATTCCAACGGCATCACTGAGTATAGAACCATGACCTAAGGCTCCTTACTCGTTGTCCAAAAAGTCTGCAACATGAACGTTGCACCCCGAAAACGGGTCAACACATGGAATATGCTGGCAATGTAACACATAGAAAATAGTGAACAGAAATAGGCTATACTACATGCATATATGGCTGGTGGAAAGCTCTATGGTTATAGTTTTGCGTAAAGCTAGTTTTTCCCTACTACAAATGAATAAATTTTATTTAACTATCATGGTGGTTGTTACACATTGAGAGCATAGACACCCTCTCAAACCCAATTAAACATCATCATTAAAATCCAACAAAATTAATTAAAGTCACATGATAATCCAAGTACTAGATACTCAAGACGTCCATAACCAGGGACACGGCTAACCATGACTAGTTTATACACTCTGCAGAGGTTCGTGCACTTTTCCCCACAAGACTCGATCTCCTACGTTGGGATTCTCGCACTACATGGTGTTTGAGAAACGGATGCCCGAGACATAGTCTTTCAGAAGCGCTAGGACCTTACGATCGGGTAGACCGTTGCACCTACTTTCCCCTACATCTACTAGTCTACCACTGTAAGAGTTCGCACGACTTAATCAACTATGCTAGAGCCCATAGTAGCTTGTGGCTACACACAGAAGTTTCTAGTATGAATAATCTCATGATCCCTTGGAGCCTGGGTGGCGGTCCATAAAGAAAAACAACAGGCAATCGCTGGAATACCCAGGTGCTTCAATCCACACAGATGTGTATTAAAGTTGGCACCTTAAGTTGAACCATTAATTAACATTCTCACATCTTTCATGGATACACTCAAACCCAAACCACATCTACATGCATAGCATGGCATAAGCAAACGTAGAAGTAACTCCCAGGGTTTGATAATAAAACAGGTAATAGGTACTACCTCATCTACTTCCCAAAACCCACATATTAATCAGATCCTATTCATGCAATGGCTTGAGGGTTGATCTAATGCAATAAAACCGGGTAGTAAAAGGTGTGATCAAAGTTTTACTTGCCTTGCTGATGATCCGTGAAGCCTAGAGATTCGAAGTAGCAAGTGGCGCACTCCGAGTACTCTATCGCAAACAAACAAGCATACTATAAGTACTCATCTAATGCACAGGTAAAACTCAAATAAGAGATCTAACCAGAAGGTTCGACTTAAGAACTCCGGTTTGCAAAAGAAACAAATCGAACGAAACAACGAAAGTCAAACGGCGAAAGAAAACAAGCTTCGATTACTAATCTGGACCTAAGTCAAATTTTACAGAAGCAAAAACTTGTTTGAGTTGGTTAAACGGAAAGAGGGTTTCGAGACGAAACTCTAGGCGCTTGAATCGCCTGATTCCGATAAACGAGCGAAAAGTTAAACTAAAACGAAAAACGGATCAGAAATCGCGATCAGAAATAATTGCGAAAAATACGAGAAAAAGAAAAACTGACGAACAGATTAACAAACGAACGTTCGTTATCTGAAACTAAACGGTGAACTCGTCCGTTAAAACGAACGAATGAGCCGCTTGCTAGATAAAAGAACAAATAAAACCGATCTAATAAAAATAAAAAAAATAAAAACTAGGGTTTTCAAGGAAAAACCGGATCGGTTTTCTCCAGAAAACCGGCGGCGAACGGCGCAGCTACCTCGTCGGACTCCGGCGGCTCAGGGCTCCAGCGGGGCGGGGCGGCGTCGGCGGCGCCGGCGGCGGGCGGCGCGGGCGTCGGCGGCGGCGGGCGCGGCAAGCAGCGGCGAGCGGCGGCTGCGGCGGCGAGCGGCGGCTGTGGGAGGCGGGGCGAGGCAAGGCAAGGTGGCGGGGTGAGGTAGCGGCGTGCGGGTATTTATGAGAGGAGGAGCGGCGCGGCTTGGGGAAGGGGCTGTCTCGGGAGGCGTGCTCCTCCCGGACTCGGGCGGCGGGTTCGCTCAGGACCCCGGTCCCGAGACGGTGCGGGAGACGGCGGCGGCGTGGGCTTGGCCCAGCTCGGCTGGGCCTTCGGCCCAGTCGGGCGCGCGAACAATTTTTTTAAACAATTCCGCCAAAACTAAGAAAAATTCTAGAAAATAAAATAAAATTCTAAAAATGCCAAAATAAATTTTCACCGCCTAAATAAAATATTTAGAACGGGATGAACTTTTTCTTGGCCCTGAAATGCAGTTTTGAAAAACGTGTAATTTTTCCTAAATTCAAATAAAACTAGCCAAAACTCCGAAATAAAATCTTATTTGATTTTTTTAAATACTCAATATTTCTTTATTTTGGGAAAGTCATTTTATTCCCTCTCTCATATTTCTATAATGAAAATAATTGAAGATAAAATAAATAAAATCAAATGATCCTATCTTCAAAATTTGAGAAAACTCAAATATGAAAATAACGAAACCCCCAATTCTCTCAGTGGGTCCTTGAGTTGCATAGAATTTCTGGATCAGGCCAAAAGCAGATAAAAATATGATATGCAGTGATGATCTAATGTATAACATTCCAAATTGAAAATTTGGGATGTTACAAACCTACCCCCCTTAAGATGAATCTCGCCCTCGAGATTCGGGTTGGCTAGAAATTGGTGAGAGTGGTCCTTAAGCAGATCTTCCTCTCACTCCCAGGTGGCTTCATCCTCGGTGTGGTGGCTCCACTGAACATTGCAAAACTTGATAACCTTGCTGCAGGTGACTCGGCTGGCATACTCGAGAATCTTGACTGGTTTCTCATAGGTCAAATCACTATCCAACTGAATCGCTTCCAGCGGCACTGTATCTCTCAGCGGTATATCCGCCATCTCTGCGTGGCACTTCTTCAACTGGGAAACGTGGAACACGTCGTGAACTCCCGACAATCCCTCAGGTAATTCTAATTTATAAGCAACTTCTCCCATGCGTTCCAAAACTCTGTATGGTCTCACAAAACGTGGCGCTAACTTTCCCTTAACTCCAAAGCGCTTAACTCCTCGAAGTGGAGATACACGAAGATAAACTCTATCTCCGGCTTCGTAAACTATCTCCTTGCTTTTAGAATCTGCATAGCTCTTCTTCCTGGACTGGGCTACCTTGAGCCTATCGTGAATCAATTTCACCTTCTGTTCAGACTCCTTAATCAAATCTGTTCCAAATAACTGGTGGTCTCCAACTTTGTCCCACGACAATGGTGTTCTACACCTTCTTCCATACAAGGCTTCAAAAGGGGCCATCTTCAAAATGGATTGATAAATGTTGTTGTAAGAGAACTCTGCATATGGCAAGTTGTTATCCCAACTAGATCCATAATCTAGCGCACGAGCTCTCAGCATATCCTCCAAAATCTGATTGACTCTCTCGGTCTGTCCATCGTCTGCGGATGAAAAGTTGTACTGAACTCTAGTCTGGTACCCAAAGTTTCGTGCAACTGATTCCAGAAATTTGAGGAAAACCAAGTTCCTCTATCTGATACAATGCTCCTCGGAACTCCATGCAGACATATGATCCTGGTAATATATATCTTTGCCAACTTAGCACTGGTGTAAGTGGTCTTCACTGGGATGAAATGAGCTACCTTCGTCAAGCGATCGATTACAACTCATATCGAGTCATAGCCGGAACGGGTCCTGGGTAATCCCGTGATAAAATCCATGCCTAGCTTATCCCACTTCCATTCGGGTATCAGCAATGGCTGTAGCAACCCTACTGGCTTCAGATGCTCTGCCTTTACTGTCTGACATACATCACAAACTGCTACATACTCTGCAATATCCTTCTTCATTCCAGTCCACCAGAGAGTGTATTTCAAATCCAAATACATCTTGGTATTTCCTGGGTGAATCGAGTACGGCGAATCATGGGCCTCTTGCAGAATTAACTTCCTGATCTCTGGGTCATTAGGCAAATAAACGCGGTCCTCAAACCATAAGGTATCGTGTTCATCCTCACGAAATCCTTTAACTTTTCCCTTGCTCATCTTCTCCTTTATGGTGGAAATCTCCTTGTCGGTCTTATGAGCTTCTCTGATCTTATCCATCAGAGTAGACTGACTCTCCAATGCTACTACATAGCCTCTTGGAACTATCTCCAAACATAGCTCACGAAGATCCTCGGCTAACTCCTTTGGTAACTCTCCGGTCATTAGTGTGTTGACATGGCTCTTGCGGCTCAACGCGTCAGCTACTACGTTAGCCTTTTCGGGATGATAATGTAAACTCATATCATAATCCTTGATGAGCTCCAACCATCTCCTTTGCCTGAGATTCAACTCCTTTTGTGTGAAGATGTATTTAAAACTTTTGTGATCCGTGTACACCTCACAATGGTTTCCGATGAGAAACTGTCTCCACGTCTTTAATGCGTGCACTATGGTTGCTAACTCCAAGTCGTGTGTAGCATAATTCAATTCAAGGGGCTTAAGCTGTCGTGAGGCATATGAAACAACTCTTCCCTCCTGCATAAGCACTGCTCCAAGTCCTCGTCGTGAAGCGTTGCAATATACTTCATAATCCTTGCGCTGATCTGGCAGAATCAACATTGCGATGTAACCAAACGTTTCTTCAACTCCTGGAAACTGGCCTCACATTCTTCAGTCCATTTGAACTTTGTATCCTTCTTCAACAATTCCTTCATAGGTTTTGCAATTTTCGAGAAATTTTCAATGAACCTCCGGTAGTATCCTGCAAGTCCAAGAAAACTCCGGATCTCTCCAACTGTTGTTGGGGCTTCCCAATTTGTCACAGTGACAACCTTGGTGGGATCTACGGCTATTCCTTCTCCGGATATAACATGTCCGAGGAATCCCACTTCCTTCAACCAAAACTCACATTTGCTGAACTTGGCATATAACTAATGTTCTCTGAGCTTACCAAGTACCAAACGCAAATGTTCTTTATGTTCTTCTTCATTCTTCGAGTAAACCAGTATATCATCAATGAACACTACGACGAACTTATCCAAAAACTCCATAAACACTTTGTTCATCATGTTCATAAAGTAATCAGGTGCGTTAGTCAGGCCAAATGACATAACGGTATACTCATACAGCCCATACCTTGTGGTAAAAGCTGTCTTAGGTATGTCTTGCTCTCGAATCTTCAACTGGTGGTATCCTGATTGCAAATCGATCTTGGAAAATACCTTAGCTCCTTGCAATTGGTCAAAAAATCATTTATCATCAAAAGTGGGTACTTATTCTTGATCATCACCTCATTCAATCCTCGATAATCAACAACCATTCTTAATGATCCATCCTTCTTTTCCACTAGAAGTACTGGTGATCCCCAAGGTGACGAACTTGGGCGAATATATCCCTTATCCAGTAACTCCTTAATCTGCTTCTTAATCTCCTCCAAATCCTTTGCAGGCATTCTATACGGTCTCTTAGATATTGGTCCTGTGCCTGGCAAAAGCTCAATCAAAAATTCAATGTCTCTATCCGGTGGCATACCTGGCAACTCCTCTAGAAATACATCCAGCAAATCCTTTACCACCAGTACCTCCTCCTGTACAACTCCTGATAAGGAATTTACTTGAGTCCTATTCGGCACATGTCGTGATACATACTTGATCCTTCTTCCCTCTAGGGTGGTAAGCAAAATCGACTTACTGGCGCAATCGATGTTTCCTCCATACATCGATAGCCAATCCATACCTAGAATTACATCCAAACCTTGTGATTCCAAAATGATTAAATCCGAGGGAAACACATGCCTACCTATACTCAATGGCACTTGAAAACATCCTTTACTGGCCATATACTCCACTCCTGGTGAGCTTACTAACATATGTGTTCTAAGAACCTTGGTGGGCAGTTTATACTTATCCACAAATCCCCTTGATATGTATGAATGCGATGCACCAGTATCAAAAAGAACGATTGCAGTAAATGACTTAACCAAAAACTTACCTATTACTGCATCTGGCTGGGCTTCAACCTCCTCCACATTAACGTGGTTCACCTGTCCCCTGTTGAAAGGGTTCGGCTTCTTCCCAGAGTTTCCATTGGCATTTCCATTCTGGGCTTCAGGACATTCATTAGCATAATGTCCGGTCTTCTGACACTTATAACAACTGGCTTGGCTTAGGTCTCTCTTGGCTGGGGTTGATGGGTTGGTACGATTCTGACCGTTGCTACCCACATTCCCATTACCATTCTTGGGGCCATTATGATTATGCGAACTCCCTCCTCCATGGGTATGCTAAAAATGTCCTCCCATTTTCGGGGTAAATTGTGGCTTCTGCTGAGCTCCTAAATTGTATTTCCCTTGTCCATACTTCCTCTTGCGGTTCTCAATCTGTTGCTGCTTCCCTTCAATCATAAGAGCACGATCTACCAACTCCTGGTAGTTGTTGAAAGTTGCTACCATCAACTGCATACTCAACTCATCATTCTGTCCTTCCAGAAACTTCTCCTGCTTAGCTGCATCCGTAGCAACGTCATCCGGGGCATAACGTGCTAACTTACTAAAGTCATCCACGTATTGGCCAACTGTCCGTCCTCCTTGGCGCAAGTTGCGAAACTCACGCTTCTTCATGGCCATAGCTCCTGCTGAAACATGGGCTGTACGGAAAGCCTGCTGAAATTGGTCCCATGTCACTGTGGCTATAGGGTAGGTGACAGTGTAATTCTCCCACCATGATGCTGATGGTCCATTCAACTGATGTGCGGCAAAACGCACCTTCTCAGCGTCATTACATCCTGTAGTGGTTAATTCCCTTCCAATCTTGTGGAGCGAATCATCTGCTACTATAGGCTCGGTGATACTGGAGAACACCGGCAGATTCAGTCTAAGGAAACGGGTTAAGTGATCAACAGGTGGTGGTGGTGGTGGGTTGTTGTTGTTGTTCCCCTGATTCTGATTCTGGACTAGCAACTGCATCAACGCATTCTGCTGCTTGATCAACTAAGTGAGCTCCGGTGGAAATGCAAATCCATTGTCACGTCTCGGAGGCATCTTATGGGTTTAGAGGGGAGAGATTAGAATAGAATGAGGTCTAATGAGAAAACACTACCCATATGCACATGAGACAAACACAAACATTTCACTCACTCAATCAATCAAGTCATACAATCGGTCTAACTATCGCAAAAGTGCTCGGACTACTCTATTTACATGGTGGAATACTACTACTGATGTGGTGGTCTACTAGAAATATTCCTCGGTTGCAGACTCCATGATATCTGCTCTAGCTTCGTCTTCATAGTCATCATCTCTTAGGTCAGAGTCGGTGTCGTCGATGATGATGTAGTCTTCCGGGGGAATCTCCTTGGGTTCTTCGTCTTCTTCTACTGGTGTGGGGTCTCCCATGAATATTCTGATCGTCTTAATCAGGTCATCATTCTTCTCCACTAGTACGGTGATTTCCTCCTCATAATCTTCACGTGTAGCCTTGAGTTCTTCCTCCAGCTCCATGATTCTTGTCATCGCCTTCTTCAGATCTATCATGCCTGCTCACATCTGGTTCTCCTAACGTCGAATGTGCTGGTTTAACTCTTGGATAAAAGCTGCGATTGATCTATCCTTCCTGGTGCTGATCATCTCCCATTGCTCATCTCAACGCCCAAAAATCTGGTAGATAGTATCCTTGAGATCATTGCGGTAAAATTCTCCAATACGTCCCATGGCGATGTGGGCTGCCATGCTCTTTCCTCGACTCCAGGTTGGTGCATCAAAGGAAAACTCTATGAGCTCGGTGACTGGCACGAACGTCCTTCCTGGGACTTGAACTTGAATCATCCAGCGTTCCTCTTCTGGTAAAGTGGCGTTGTAGGCCTCGTTGAAGCTTGGTACTCCGATATTCAGGTACTTAGTGACTTCCTTCAGGTGGCGTCCAAAGGGTGTATCTTCATCCGATTGCGTGAACTTGTTCCTTGCATCCGCCATCCTAAAAGAGTAGAAAAGATGAGAAGTCAGAAATGAGAAGAGAATACTGATCTAGGTCTTTATCTTAGTGGTCATGTCCTACAGTCAGCGTGTGCTCTGATACCATCTTGTAGCGACCAGACCTCAAACAGTCCGATCTCTGTGCATTAGTGTCATCCGTGGAACAGTAATGCTGACACGCACAGTACTTGAAGGATTTATAACAGAGTAGCAATCACACACTTATTACATCGAATGTCTCAAAAGATAACTTATTACAAAATAATATGGCTTAAGGCCATCTAATAACGATAACAGTGGAAGGCATGGAAGATAAGTGAGTCCATCAACTCCAACGACATCACTGAGTATAGAGCCACGACCTAAGGCTCCTTACTCGTCGTTTGAAAAGTCTGCAACATGAATGTTGCAGCCCAAAAACGGGTCAGCACATGGAATATGCTGGCAATGTAACACATAGAAAGTAGTGAACAGAAATAAGCTATACTACATGCATATATGGCTGGTGGAAAGCTCTATGGTTATAGTTTTGCGTAAAGCCAGTTTTTCCCTACTGCAAATGAATAAATTTTATTTAACTATCATGGTGGTTGTTAAACATTGAGAGCGTAGGCACCCTCTGAATCCCAATTAAACATCATCATTAAAACCTAACAAAAATAATTAAAGTCACATGATGAGATTCACATGATAATCCAAGTACTAGATACTCAAGACGTCCATAACCGGGGACACGGCTAACCATGATTAGTTTATACACTCTGCAGAGGTTTGTGCACTTTCCCCCACAAGACTCGATCTCCTCCATTGGGATTCTCGCACTACATGGCGTTTGAGAAACGGATGACCGAGACATAGTCTTTCATAAGCGCTAGCACCTTACGATCGGGTAGACCGTTACACCTACTTTCCCCTACATCTGTTAGTCTACCATTGTAAGAGTTCGCACGACTTAATCAACTATGCTAGAGCCCATAGTAGCTTGTGGCTGCACACGGAAGTTTCTAGTATGAATAATCTCGTGATCCCTTGGAGCCTGGGTGGCGGTCCATAAAGAAAAACAACAGGCAATCGCTGGAATACCCAGGTGCCTCAATCCACCCAGATGTGTATTAAAGTTGCCACCTTAAGTTGAACCATTAATTAACATTCTCACATATGTCATGGATACACTAAAACCCAATCCACGTCTACAAGCATAGCATGGCATAAACAAACATAGAAGTAACTCCCAGGGTTTGATAATAAAACAGGTAATAGGTACTACCTCATCTACTTCCCAAACCCACATATTAATCAGATCCTATTCATGCAATGGCTTGAGGGTTGATCTAATGCAATAAAACTGGGTAGTAAAAGGTATGATCAAAGTGTTACTTGCCTTGCTGATGATCCGCGAAACCTAGAGATTCGAAGTAGCAAGCGGCGCACTCCGGGAACTCTATCGCAAACAAACAAACAAACAAGCATAATATAAGTACTCATCTAATGCACAGGTAAAACTCAAATAGGAGATCTAACCAGAAGGTTCAACTTAAGAACTCCGGTTTGCAAAAGAAACAAATTGAACGAAACAATGAAAGTCAAACGGCGAAAGAAAACAAGCTTCAATTACTAATCTGGACCTAAGTCAAATTTTACAGAAGCAAAAACTTATTTGAGTTGGTTAAACGGAAAGAGGGTTTCGAGATGAAACTCTAGGCGCTTGAATTGCCTGATTCCATAAACGAGCGAAAAGTTAAACTAAAACGAAAATTGGATCAGAAATCGCGATCAGAAATAATCGCAGAAAATCCGAGAAAAAGAAAAACCGAGGAATAGATTAACGAATGAACGTTCGTTATCTGAAACTAAACGGTGAACTCGTCCGTTAAAATGAACGAACGAGCGAATGCTCGCTAGATAAAAGAACCGATAAAACCGATCTAATAAAAAACTAGGGTTTTCAAGGAAAAATCGGGTCGGTTTTCTCTGGAAAACCGGCGGCGAACGGCGGGGCGGGGTGGCGTCGGCGGCGGAGGGCGCGGCTAGCGGCGGCGAGCGGCGGCTGCGGGAGGCGGGGCGGGGCGAGGCGAGGTGGCGGTGGGTGGGTATTTATGAAAGAGGGGGCGGCGCGGCTTGGGGAAGGGGCTGCTCGGGAGGCGTGCTCCTCCCGGACTCGGGCGGCGGCGGCGGCTTCGCTCGGGACTCCGGTCCCGAGCAGGTGCGGGAGACAGCGGCGGCGCGGACTTGGCCCGGCTCGGCTGGGCCTTCGGCCTAGTCGAGCGCGCGAACAGTTTTTTTTAAAAACAATTCCGCCGAAAATAAGAAAAATTCTAGAAAATAAAATAAAATTCTAATAATGCCAAAATAAATTTTCACTGCCTAAATAAAATATTTAGCACGAGATGAACATTTTCTTGGCCCTGAAATTCAGTTTTGAAAAATGTGCAATTTTTCCTAAATTCAAATAAAAGTAGGCAAAACTCTAAAATAAAATCTTATTTGATTTTTTTAAAATCCTCAATATTTCTTTATTTTTGGAAAGTCATTTTATTCCCTCTCTAATATTTCTATAATGAAAATAATTGAAGATAAAATAAATAAAATCAAATGATCCTATCTTCAAAATTTGAAAAAACTCAAATATGAAAATAACGAAACCCCCAACTCTCTCCGTGGGTCCTTGAGTTGCGTAGAATTTCTGGATCAGGCCAAAAGCAGATAAAAATATGATATGCAGTGATGATCTAATGTATAACATTCTAAATTGAAAACTTGGGATATTACAGATAATGCTTGCATTGTACTTGAGACTTGTGAAAAATATGTTGATGATAGAGCAAATAGGCATTAGCCCCCAAGTACAAAGTGCATAACTCGCTATACGCTTGGTTCTTCATAACCTGTTTTGATGACATACCTCACCTTTGTAGGCTGAGCTGAGTAAAAAGGATGCTCAAACCGCAGACCTTCAGGAGAACGTCAAATCTCAGCAAGCAGAGGCTTCCAAGGCCAAGGAGGAGTTAACAAATGCCCTAGCAGCCATGGAAAGGCTAAAAGAGACCTTCAACAAAGAGTGTGCAGACTGGGAGACAGAAAAAGCCGGCTTGACAAAAAAGGTGTCTAACTCATAATATCTTATCAATGATTGGTTTACTGATGTTTAACCATGACAGGGACCCGCATTGCTCACCAGGACACTGACATGCGGATGAAGCTTAAAGCGGCCTACACCTTGATAGAACAGCTGTTCTCTAGATCCCAGCAAGCCATTTGCACTGTAGCTTATAACAAGCCTCCGCCATCGCTGATAAAAGAAACTATTGAAAAGCTGGCCATGCTACCTGCCCGGATCAATGAACTGAAGAGATCAGCCGCAAGATCAGGAGCGCTGACCGTGCTAATCCGGGCCAAGGCGTGGATTCCGGATCTTGAACTGACAGATATCACCAAAGGGTATCCTGGTGTGAAAGAAGATGGCTCAGACTTCAATAATGATGATCTCGGAAGGCTGACAAAGGAGATGCGACCGATAGCAAGCAAATTGGCGGAGGACATAGATCTATCTCATTTTCAACCGATTTATGATGCTGAGTGAAAAAGACAGCCTGCGTTGATCCATAATGTTGAAGATCTCGTGCCACCAATCCGTAAGCATACTTACGCTCCTGACATTGACCCCTCCAATCTTATCCATGAAGAGGCCGTTTTTCAAGCCTTAACAGGAATCGATTGGTCAATGGTTGATTTCCAACGTCTAGGGAGGGATGAAGAGAATGTGACCACGCAAGATGAACCTCAATCGTCAAGCCGTCCCAATGAGGAATCCTAAACCGGTGGTCAGTTTAACAGTTGCAGTTTTCCACTCTTTCAAAACAATTGTTCAATTTGGGCTGTTTAAAGCACCTTGTAATAGGATAGCATGAACACCTTTATCTTCCATGCCATCGAGCATGTTTGTTTTGCTTGATACCTAAAAACTTGTTCTGCCTTTGGGATCTATTTATGCATAGTCCATTATGATTTGTGTTCCTGCATATAAGAACTTTGAAAGTGTCCTAGTGGTTTACCACTTGATGGGTCATGATGCCCAAAAAATATTGATGATTCCTAGTGGTTTGTATAGTAAGGGTGAAAAACACCAATCCGGAGTATTGATGATTCCTTGCCCTCTTGCTAGTTCATATAAAAATCAAGCCGAGCTATAATAGCCGCTGATTCGTTCGTATAATGCTGGTGACCTGTAGCCAAAACTAGACCGGAGCAATTTTCTGCCGGTTTAGAACTAATTATGTACTGACAACTGAGCGTTGAAAGCCATGCCGGGTTGTAATAAACATCGGCTTATCAGAAATATTCATAAATCCCTTATCAAAAAATATTAAAAATAGCAAATCAAAAAAGGAAATATACAAGGCTTTTCATGGGCTGCCAAGCCCTAAATCGAAGCTTTTCATGGGCTGCCAGGCCGCTGAGTTAAACCATTTTGCAAAGCCTTTTAAGATGGACCTCAATCTTTAACCAATCACCGTTTTAACTTTGACAAGTTCAGGGTCCATGAGATTGACTTGTCAAACGTTCGATGGGTCATATCAGGTTTACCTAGACGGAGTGGCTTACTTAAAGAGGCAGGATAACCCGGGGTTTTAGGTGAATACACCTAGCTTACAAGCCTAGATTGATAGCCTATTACAAGGGCGCAAGCTCGTTGTTCTTTGAGAAGCAAGGAGCGCCCAGGTAATATTTGAGTTGTGCTCAGTGGTTACCTATGTTCGAGTTGTGCTTGATGCAACAGGCTCTCTTTGGTTCCACATAATTTTCTTTTGGCTTTAAGCCTATCAAGAGGTGTGGCTATGGTGTGAAGACAACCAAGCCCCCTAGTGATATCCCTTTTTAGTTTTAAACCGATCAAGAGGTGTAGCTATGGTGTGAAGACAACCAAGCCCCCTAGTGACTTCCTTTTTATCTGCGTGGCCTTATGGGTCGGGTTAATCAAACTCCGCTTTGTCAGTATAAGCCCCTATGGAACCACACATGATGTAACAAAGAGCAGAGACCCCGCTTTAGCCGAGGCTCCGGTTTTATATAATATACACATTGTCATAAGTATGTACATAAGAAGAGCCTGTGGCTCAAGTATAGTAAGGCCGAAGAAGGGCTACATTCCACGGCCGCTTAGTCTCCTCCTCCGATTTACATGAGTCTTTGTGCTCTCGAACATCGATAAGGTAGTATGACCCATTGTGTAGGTTTTTGCTGACCACAAAAGGTCCTTCCCAAGCTGGGGATAACTTGTGCATATCAGTTTGATCCTGGATGAGCCGGAGCACCACATCACCCTCTTGAAAAGTTCTGTTTTTAACCCGGCAGCTGTGATAACGTCAGAGATCTTGTTGATAAATCGCCGAACGTGACGCTGCGAGATCACACTCCTCATCTAACAGGTCCAGTGAGTCCTAGCATGCCTTCTCATTGTCAGCTTCAACATAAGCCGCCACACGGAGCGAGTCATGACGGATGTCACTAGGAAGAACCGCCTCTACTCCATAAACCATGAAGAAAGGTGTATAACCCGTCATTCTGTTTGGTGTGGTGTTGATACTCCATAACACAGAAGGTAACTCCTCCACCCAACAACCCGGTGTCCGCTTTAAAGGAACCATAAGCTGGGGTTTGATACCTCTTAATATTTCTTGATCTACCCTCTCAGCTTGACCAGTAGACTGGGGGTGAGCAACTGACGCTATATCAAGCCGGATGTGCTCAAGTTGACAAAATTCCTCCATCTCACCCTTAGACAGATTAGTACCATTAGCCGTGATAATGTTGTGTGGAAAGCCAAACTGGAAGATCACCTTCTTGATGAATTGGACCGCCGTGGCTGCATCACACTTACTGACTGGCTCTGCCTCTACCCACTTGGTAAACTTGTCAACCGCCACCAACAGGTGGGTCTTCTTGTCCTTGGATCTTTTAAAGGGTCCAACCATATCAAGCACCCAAGTTGCAAACGGCCAAGTGATTGGAATCATTCTCAACTCCTGAGCCGGAACATGAGCGCGGCGTGCAAATTTTTGGCAACCGTCACACCTTTTGACTAAATCCTCAGCATCAACATGAGTTGTCAACCAATAGAAGCCGTGATGAAAAGCCTTAGCCACCAAGTATTTTGAACTGGCGTGATGACCACAATCTCCTTCGTGGATTTCTCGCAAAATCTCACAACCCTCTTGAGGAGACACACAATGCTGAATTGCTCCTGTAACGCTGTAATGATGTAACTCCCCATTGATAATGGTCATTGACTTGGATCGCCGGATTATCTACCGGACCAAGGTTTCATCCTCCGGTACTCGCCCCGGTTCATGTAAGCCAAGTATGGGACTGTCCAATCCGGTGTAACATGCAAAGCCGCCACCAACTGGGCCTTCGGGTCAGGACTAGCCAACTCCTCCTCTGTTGGTATCTTGACCGACTGATTATGTAGTACGTCGAGGAAGACATTAGGTGGGACCGGTTTACGTTGAGAACCTAGGCGACTTAAAGCGTCTGCCGCTTCATTATTTCTCCGGTCTATATGGTCAACTTGATAACCCTTGAAATGACCAGCCACTATGTCCACCTCTCGTTGATATGCAGCCATGAGTGGTCCTTAGAATCCCAAGTGCCAGACACCTGTTGAGCCACCAGGTCCGAGTCACCGAAGCACTTAACTCAACTTAAGTTCATCTCCTTAGCCATCCGAAGACCGTGGAGTAAGGCCTCGTACTCAGCTGCATTGTTAGTGCAAGGGAACATTAGACGAAGAACATAACAAAACTTGTCACCTCGTCGGGAAGTTAATATGACTCCAGCCCCCGAGCCCTCCAATTGCCTGGATCCATCAAAGTGAATAGTCCAATAAGTGTTGTCTGGCTTTTCCTCTGGTGCCTGCAACTCTGTCCAATCATTGATGAAGTCCATGAGTGCTTGAGATTTAATCACTGTGCGAGGTGTATACTTGAGCCCGTGAGGTCCAAGCTCAATAGCCCACTTGGCAATCCGGCCAGTCGCCTCTCTGTTTTGTATGATATCTCCCAAAGGGGATGAACTAACCACTGTGATAGCGTGGCCCTGAAAATAGTGCTTGAGCTTCCGGCTTGCCATAAAAACTGCATACACCAGCTTCTGCCAATGCGGATACCTCTTCTTTGATTCGATAAGCACCTCACTGATATAACATATAATAAACCGGTCATTGAACCGGATACTCCTTTCTAGCCTCCTTGCGTTCCACAACTATAGCCACACTGACAGCCCGGGCATTAGCAGCCACATATAGCAGTACAGGCTCTTTATCGATCGGAGCCGCAAGAACAGGTGGTTCAGCTAACTATCTCTCCAAATCCTCAAACGCTTTATCAGCCGCATCACTCCAGACAAAATCATCCGTTTTCTTTAGCATCTGATATAAAGGGATAGCCTTCTCCCCGAGACGACTAATAAACCGGCTCAAAGCTGCAATCCGGCCCACCAGACGCTGAACATCATTGATACATGCTGGATTAGCTAGAGGGATGATAGCTGTAATCTTCTCCGGTTTAGCCTCAATCCCCCTGTTCGACACCAGAAAACCCAGGAGCTTGCCTGGTGGAACACCAAAGACACATTTGTCTAGATTAAGCATCATTTTATAAACCCGGAGGTTGTCAAAGGTTTCTCTCAAATCTTCTATCAATGTTCCCCCTTCCTGGACTTCACTACAATATCATCCACATATGCATGAACATTGCGCCCAATCTGTTTATGAAGACAGTTCCGAACACAGCGTTGGTAAGTCGCCTGGGCACTTATGAGCCCAAAGGGCATAGAGACATAGCAGAAGGATCCAAAGGGAGTTATAAAAGTTGTCTTCTCCTGGTCCTTAACTGCCATTTTGATCCGATGATAACCAGAATAAGCATCCAGAAAACACAAACGGTCACAACCCGCCGTAGCATCAATAATCTGGTCAATACGAGGGAGGGCAAAGGGATCAGCCGGATAAGCCTTGTTCAAGTCTATGTAGTCCACACACATACGCCAAGTGCCATTTTTCTGAAGGACTAGCACCGGATTAGCTAGCCACTCCGGGTGAAAGACCTCCACGATAAACCCTGCGGCCAATAGCCGAGCTACCTCCTCACCAATAGCCTTACGCCTTTCTTCGTTGAAGCAGCGGAGAAACTGCCTGACCGGTTTGAATTTAGGATCGATATTAAGAGTGTGCTCAGTGAATTCCCTCGGTACACCTGGCATGTCAGAAGGCTTCCATGCAAAGATGCCCCGGTTCTCACGGATGAACTCGATGAGCGCGCTTTCCTATTTGGGATCCAAGTTAGCGCTGATGCTGAACTGCTTGGATGAATGACCAGGAACAAACTCAACCATCTTAGTGTCTGTAGCTGATTTAAACTTCAACGCCGGATCGTGCTCTGTAGTTGGTTTTTTCAAAGAAGTCATGTCTGTCGGATCAACCTTGTCTTTATAAAACTTGAGCTCCTCTGTGGCACAAACCGACTCAGCATAAGCCGCATCACCCTCTTCACACTCTGATACGTCTCCAACGTATCTATAATTTTTGATTGCTCCATGCTATATTATCTACTGTTTTGGATGTTTATGGGCTTTATTATACACTTTTATATCATTTTCTGGGACTAACCTATTAACCCAGAGCCCAGTGCCAGTGCCAGTTTCTGTTTTTACCTTATTTTAGAATATCGCAGAAAAGGAAAACCAAACGGAGTCCAATTGACCTGAAACTTCACGGAACTTATTTTTGGATCAGAAGAAGCCCAGAAGACTTGGAGTGCACGTTAGGGGATCTACGAGGAGGCCACGAGGCAGGGGGCGCGCCCACCCCCCTAGGCGCGCCCTCCACCCTCATGGGCCCCTCGTGGCCCCTTGACGTACTTCTTCCGCCTATATATCTCCATATACCCTAAAACGATCGGGGAGCACAATAGATCGGGAGTTCCGCCGCCAGAAGCCTCCGTAGCCACCGAAAGCCAATCTCGACCCGTTCCGGCACCCTGCCGGAGGGGCAATCCCTCTCCGGTGGCCATCTTCATCATCCCGGTGCTCTCCATGACGAGGAGGGAGTAGTTCTCCCTCAGGGCTGAGGGTATGTACCAGTAGCTATGAGTTTGATCTCTCTCTCTCTAACGTGTTCTTGATTTGGCACGATCTTGATGTATCGCGAGCTTTGCTATTATAGTTGGATCTTATGTTTCTTCTCCCCCTCTGCTCTCTTGTAATGGATTGAGTTTCCCCTTAGAAGTTATCTTATCGGATTGAGTCTTTAAAGATTTGAGAACACTTGATCTATGTCTTGCCGTGTGTATCTATGGTGACAATGGGATATCACGTGATTCACTTGATGTATGTTTTGGTGACCAACTTGCGAGTTCCGCCCATGAACCTATGCATAGGGGTTGGCCCTCTTTGAGGTTCTATGTGTTGGTTGAATAGATGAATCTGAGATTGTGTGACGCATATCGTATAATCATACCCACGGATACTTGAGGTGACATTGGAGTATCTAGGTGACATTAGGGTTTTGGTTGATTTGTGTCTTAAGGTGTTATTCTAGTACAAACTCTAGGGCAGTTTGTGACACTTATAGGAATAGCCCAACGGATTGATTGGAAAGAATAATTTTGAGGTGGTTTCGTACCCTACATAATCTCTTCGTTTGTTCTCTGCTATTAGTGACTTTGGAGTGACTCTTTGTTGCATGTTGAGGGATAGTTATGTGATCCAATTATGTTAGTATTGTCGAGAGGACTTGCACTAGCGAAAGTATGAACTCTAGGCCTTGTTTCAACGTATTGCAAAACCGTTTACGCTCACTTTTATCATTAGTTACCTTGCTGTTTTTATATTTTCAGATTACAAATACCTTTATCTACCATCCATATAACACTTGTATCACCATCTCTTCGCCGGACTAGTGCACCTATACAATTTACCATTGTATTGGGTGTGTTGGGGACACAAGAGACTCTTTGTTATTTGGTTGCAAGGTTGCTTGAGAGAGACCATCTTCATCCTACGCCTCCCACAGATTTATAAACCTTAGGTCATCCACTTGAGGGAAATTTGCTACTGTCCTACAAACCTCTGCACTTGGAGGCCCAACAACATCTACAAGAAGAAGGTTGTGTAGTAGACATCACATTCCACAGCGATCTTCCTGCTCCCATGCACCGTGATGGTCCCCTTGTGACCCGGCATCTTAAGCAGTAAATAAACATAACACGGCCTTGCCATGAACTTAGCATAAGCCAGACGCCCAAACAGGGCTTGATACGGACTCTTGATTTTCACCACTTCAAAAGTCAATGTTTCTGACCTTGAATCATGATCATCTCCAAAAGCCACCTCTAGGGCTATCTTGCCAACTGGGTACGCCGATTTACCAGGCACCAATCCATGAAAGACCGTATTCGATGGTTTAAGATTCTTATCTGTCAACCCCATATGGCGGAAGGTATCATAATAAAGGATATTGATACTGCTTCCCCCATCCATAAGCACCTTGGTGAACTTATACCCCCCAACTTGAGGTGCCACCACTAAGGCCAGATGACCCGGATTATCAACCCGGGGTGGGTGATCCTCTCTACTCCATAAAATGGGCTGCTCAGACCTGCGCAGATACTGAGGCACCGTCAGTTCAACAAAGTTTACTGCCCTCTTGTGAAGCTTCTGATCGCGTTTACACAAGCTAGTGGTAAAGACATGATACTGCCCACTATTGAACTGCTTCGGATTGCTCTGATAACCTGACTGCTGCTGCTGCTGATTCCCCTGATGGTTATAACCTCCTTGATTGCCCTGGTTCCCTTGATGGCCATGTCCGATTTGATTGCCTTGGAATCCTAAACCGGAGCTACCACCTCCATAACCCGGCCCATGAAAACTGCTCTTGAACCGCCGGGCGGGCCGTCATCATATTGAAACATATTGGAATTCTTAAACTCCCGCATAATGAAACAATACTTCCAAAGATGTGAAGCTGGCCTTTCCTTCGATCCATGCTTTGGACAAGGCTGATTTAACAGGCGCTCCAGATTGGGGCCTGACCCTCCGCCCCTCTGAGGTTGTTTACCCTTACGACGCTGACCGTTGTCCTGAGCGTTGGTGTTAGCCACAAAGTCCAAATTATTGTCTGCCTTGCGCCTGCCATTATTCCCATGACCTGCCGGACTGTGCTGTTGCCCCTTGGTATTCCCGTTCTTTTTCCCTTTCCCCGGTTTGTCATCCTCAGATTCAGGGTCTTTGGTACTATCTGAATCGGCGTATTTCACCAAAGCAGCCATAAGAGTTGACATGTCATTGCAGTGACGCTTGAGCCTCCCTAGCTTCAATTTTAATGGCATAAACCAACAATTGCCCTCCAACGTCAAAACTGATGTATCTGCATTAATGAGGTCTGATGAATGCAAAATAGCTCAGACTCGCTTCACCCAATGCGTCGTAGACTCCCCCTCCTCTTGAACACAAGCGGCTAGGTCCATAATTGACATAGGTTGCTTACATGTATCTTTGAAAATCTGGATAAACCGGTGCTTCAGCTCAGCCCATGACCTGACAGAGTTAGCTGGTAAGCTCTTTAACCAAGTTCGAGCCGTCCCGTCCAACATCATGGTGAAGTATTTAGCACACACTTGTTCATCCACGTCCAGCATCTCCATCGCCATCTCATAACTCTCCACCCATGACTCTGGTTGCAAATCGGCGGTGTAATTGGGCACTTTACGAGGTCCCTTAAAATCCTTGGGCAGTCGCACATTACGTAAAGCGGGGGTAAGACATGGCACCCCTAAAGAACTGAAGACCACACCGGGCTCCACTATTGTGGTAGGGCGAACCGGAGTAGGTTGACAAGCGGCGTGCTGAGCCGCCAACTCAGCTTCTCGACATGCACGACCATGATCCCCCACATCGTACGCATTAGCACCACCACCTACCGGGTTTTGTCCTCGCGGCGAGTTACGGTGGCGTGCACTGCTTGATACGGCCGGTTCATCCTCCACGCGTCTATTGTAGCTCTGACTCGGACGAGGGGTGGAATGAATCCTCTCGTGACTATGCGAATAAGCATGATGCTGGTTTAAAGCTGTTTGAAGGAGCTCTCTAGCCCGTCGTGCCTCAATCGCCAACGGTGACTCGCCGTCAGTTGGGAGGGCTGTCAATCGTGAAGCGGCAGCCAGAATGTTATCCAACGGGTTGGAGTAATGCCCCGGGGGCGTCGGAACATACTGCGTCGCAATGTTGTTCTGACGAGGCGGGTTCATCGTGCGTGGTTGAACCAGTGCTCCCGTTCCCGGCGTCTCTGTCTAGTTTACCACTGGCTGGTTGCTGGTTCCGGCTCCTAGCGTGTTGACAAGATTTCTTGGCTCATAGCCCAGCGGGAGGTGCAACCGGTATCTCCTCCTCATGACCTCATCTGAGGCATTCTGGTCCAAGCTAAGCCGGTAGGCCTGAGCTTCCAACTCAGCCCGTTCTGTGGCCATCCTGGCGTTTTCTGCTGCCAGGTCCGCTTTAGCCTGAGTTATCTGATCCTTCACATTTGCAATCTCCGCGTTGTGCTGATCTCGGGCTGTAGCGTCCACCTCCGCAGCCATCAATGTTGCCAAGGCGTCAAACAAATCAGATAAAACCTTAGTGGGAGGCGGCGGAGAGCCCCTTGCTCCTGCTGGCGTTGTCGTTGCTGAACCGGAGAACATCACCGCGGCGGTAGAAGAGTGCTGCGCTAGTTGTGTACCAGCCATGAAGACCGCGACCCGGCTTAGCAGATCCAGGAGGTCCAGAATACTGTTGCCATCAAACCTTCCGCTAATCCGGCCATCCTGTAGTTGATACAGGGACTCGGTTTCTCCGGTTGAAGACTCATCATCGGAACGGATAAGGGTTTCCCCATCATATGCTGGTCCATCCTCATACTCCGCTCCATGGATGACACCTACGAAGACATGCCTTGCTGTGGGCTGAACCGGGGCAGGGCTTGCACGCTGAGCCGTCTCGACGATGTCGGCGCAGGTCTCCAGCTCAGGGCCCGGTTCGCCGATTTTGCCGATGAAGACATGAATTCCACCAAAGGGGATCCGGTACCCATATTATCAAGCCGGCCTCAGGACTCCACCCTGCATCGTCGATGTAGAGCTTGCCGCGACGACTCTTCATCATCCGGCCCACAGCGTATCCCTTGAGTCCTTCGAAGCTGCCCTTTAAGAACTCGAAACCATCGTGCGATAGCCCCATGGTGGGCGCCAACTGCCGGAGCGGCGGCGAGGTCGGGCGGCTCTGGGCGGATGGGCTCGCGGGCTGCGTCGGGCAACTCGGGCCCGGGCGGGTCCGCGATGGGCCGCGGTGGGCCGGCGATGGTGGGAGGTGGCGGCGACAGGTGGCGGCGCGCGGTTGGAGGAGAGCAGCTGCGGAGATGACGTGGCGCTCCATGATTTGCCGAGGCGATGTGGAGGCGACGGTGGACACGTCCGCCGGTGGGCGGACATGTCCGGCGGCTTGGAGGGAGGTGAGATCTAGGGTTTGGATTGCGCGAAAAATCGAAGGGGAACACATATTTATAGGTAGAGGGAGTTTGGAGTGTCCAAATGAGGTCTAGTTTTTGCCCACACGATCGTGATCCGACGAGGAGGGCATGGAAGAGGTTTGGATGGGTTATTGGGCCGTTTTGGAGGGGTGTTGGGCTGCAACACACACGAGGCCTTTGCGGTTACTCGGTTAACCGTTCGAGCATCAAACGGTCTCCAAAGGGAACGAAATTTGACAGGCGGTCTACCGGTGGTGTACCAAGGCCATTTGGGAAATCTCGGTCCATTCCGAGAACGTTCAACACACATTCATGAAAAGAGACAAGAGGGGTGCGCCGGTGCATGTGGGAGTGTCGGATTACGAAACAGACAACGGGGAAAATGCTCAGATGCATGAGACAAACACGTATGCAAATGCGATGCACATGATGACATGATATACAATGCATGACATGAACAAAATGCAAAACGGAAGACAAAAACCCAAACACAAAGGGAAATCATATCACACCTCCGGAAAAGGCAAGAGTCGGAGTTACAAATATGGAAAGTTGTATCTGGGGCGTTACAGCGAGCCATCGAGCCTTCGTCGACAGCACAGTAGAACTCTCAATGAAAGCACCAATGTCAGTGTCAAAACCAGCAGATCTCGGGTAGGGGGTCCCGAACTGTGCGTCTAGGATCGATGGTAACAAGAGACAGGGGACACAATGTTCGCCCAGCTTCGGGCCCTCTCTATGGAGGTAATACCCTACGTCCTGCTTGATTGATATTGATGAATATGAGTGTTACAAGAGTTGATCTACCACGAGATCGTAATCGCTAAACCCTAGAAGCCTAGCATGTATGACTATGGTCTTGAGTCTCTCCCTTCCGGACTAACCCCTCCGGTTTATATAGACACCGAGGGGATCTAGGGTTTACATAGAGTCGGTTACATACGAAGGAATCTTCATAGTCGGTCGCCAAGCTTGCCTTCCATGCCAAGGAGAGTCCAATCCGGACACAGGTATAGTCTTCGGCCTTCCTGTCTTCACAGCCCATTAGTCTAGCCCAGTAGATAACAGGCCGGACGCCCGAGGACCCCTGAGTCTAGGACTCCCTCAATGATGAGACATTTGCTCCAGTGGCAAAGATGAACACAGTAAGGATATTGGTCTTGTGTGCTGAATTTTTGTGTGTGGAAATTGCATCAATTAGATGTCAAGAATGCCTTCTTACATGGTGACTTTAAAGAATAGGTATACATGAAGATACCACTAGGTTATAGCACATAACAGACTACGGGGAAGGTATCCAGGCAGAAGAAATCCTTGTATGACTGAAGCAAACATCGAGGGCATGTTTGATAGGTTTTTGAGGGGCTGTTTTTGTTATGGGGTATGGTCAATGTAATGGTGATCACGCGGTGTTCTATAGAACACTAATGAGAAGATCACGATTCTTTTAGTATATGTTGATGATATCATCATCACTAGAGATGATGAGGAGGAAATAATGACTGTGAAGGGGTGTGTGAGCATGGAATTTGGGGTCAAGGATTTGGGTAATCTAAAGTACCTCCTTGGCATAGAAGTGGCCCGAAGAGAGAATGGAATATCTGTGTGCCAACGAAAATACACCTCGAATCTCTTGAGTGACATGGGCATGATGGGATATCATGCAACCCTACTCCGATTGAACAAAATCATTAAGTGGAAACACAATTAGGTGAGCTAGTGAGTAAGTCAGACTATCATAAACTGGTTGAGAGGTTATTGTACTTGTGTCATACCAGGCCTAACATTACTTATGTTGTGAGTGTGGTGAGCACATACATGCATGCATCCAGGAGTGGGCATCTTGATATATTGCACAGAATCATGAGATACTTGAAGGGGACTCTGTGAAAGCAATTGTGGTTTGCGAAGAGTGGAAATCTTAAGGTGTCTAACCACATGAGACTCTAGTCCAGGTTTATCGCCTATTTGAGGTTGTACCCGTAAAGGAAGTCCGACTGAGGTTTCACTCACAGGCACAAACAATGTGTGCAAGGTTCCCAAGACTACCAAACATGTGCCTTGGTACATCGTGCCATGGTGTCTATACCGCACCATAGCCCACCACTAAGGTCAGCGCTATGCACGGCCTCCAACACATATCCTACAAACACCAGAAACTAGTTGCGACTCCTGCACAGAGACCAAGGAGATTAATAAGTCAAGAGAGCTTGGAGCACCTAGAGCCCAATGTGTGGTAGTAACTGTCTTGGAGCACAAACATGGAACTCAGTTCCTGAGGACAGTCCCAATGAGACAACCCACCATGTACTCCTACATGGCCTCTCATCACTACCTTTACCAAATCATGTTCACACACTTAGCTCTCACACCGTAGGACATGAACACTCATTCCAATCCATCCCAGATGAATCAGACCTGACACAGCTCTATATGCGAGCAGGCATAGCAACAAGCATGCATGTGTAGGCACATCACGGCTCAAACAACTCCTACTCATGCTAGTGGGTTTTACTTTTTACTATAGCAAGGACAGATCATGCAGAGGAATGGGTTCAGCTACTGCAACATGTAACAGTTGAATTGTTCTTGTCCTAATGCATTAAAAGAGAGCAAGAGCGAGAGAGTGGGATTGGATCAGGGTCATCAAGGGGGTTTGCTTGCCTGGCACTTCTGAAGATAGTAGCTCTTCATCGGTGTCATCGATCTCAACATCGGAACAACGTCTACTGAGAGGGAACAAAACCGGCAAACGAGAGGGAGCACAATCAATGCAATGCAACAGTATGATGCATGATCATGTCATGGCAATATGTTATAATTTGGGCTAATGCAACTAGTAATAATTTAAATGGAGTTGGTTTGAACACAAGACTCAAAATCAAACTCCATATGTGATTATTTAAATTCCATTTACTTGATTTGTCCTAACCAAGGAGTATTAGTTGTTATGACATGCATGAAAATGCCATAAATAGATTCTTCATATTTTTCTGATCATTTTTATAAATTATTTCATTTGGAGTTATGGCTGAATTTCTATGATTTTCTTAAGTTTTAGCTATTTTTTGGAATTTCCTGGCTATTTAACTTAAACTAAATCCAGTAATTGTTTTATTGCTTCAGCATGACAACATGATGACGATAGCAGTCAACAGGGCGGCCTAGGTCAAACTGACCAGTGGGACCCGCATGTCAGTGTCTAGACAAATTAATAGTTTTAATTAGCACTAAAATTAATCCTAATATAAATTAGTTTGGCATTGGGCCGACATGTTAGTGACCCATGGAAAGTCAAACCCCTAGTCAATAGGATCAAACCCATCAGTGGCGGCAGGCACGGTGGGGGTGCCCGGGAATGTGCTATAGGGCACGGTTCGAGGCGCGGATGGGCCCGTTGGAGAGCTCTCGTCGGTGCGCTTTGAATAGTGGTGGTGGCTGAGCCTGTGGTGTCGAAGCTGATGGCGGTGACCACTCCTGCGGTGGCCGGCGCTTAGGTGTTGATCGAGATGGGGCTACAAGGCACGACAGGATGAATGGATTTGTGCGTTTGGCTCCGGGGTGCCTTGAGTGCAGTGACGCGCTCGATTTTGAGCTTGCGTGCATGTGGCCGCGGGGGCATCATGGCGGGGTGATCCAAGCTCTTAGGCTCGATGGAAATGGCGGCTAGAGAGGGTAATCAATCATGGGGAGAGAGGGGTTCGGCGTAGTGGCTCACGACGAGTGCAGGGGGCAACGAAGCGGGCTTGGGGAAGGGCTGGAGTGAGCGAGGCGGCCGAAGCTTCAAGACAAGGTCCAGGGTGGCACTCCAGGGCTCTTTCGGTCACATGGCTCGGTGAGGAGGCGGAGCTCATGGATGTGTTGGGGAGGCGAGGCAGTGGCTGTGGCTACACAGATGGTGACGGCGTGTGACCGACGGAATCAGCCATGGCGTCCAGAGGCGAGGAAGAGAGCGAGGGGGGAAGGAGAGGGTCGGCTCAATGCAGACGGCACCGAGGAGGTCTACCACGGTGTCGCGCTGGCCGGGGATGCAGGCAGGCAGCCTAGTGGCATGGTTTGTTGTGCAGGCATGCTCTTTGGCCACGCGCTGGGCCGACTGGCGCCAGGAGGACGATGGCGCTGGTGGGCTAAGCCGCCAGCTGGCTGCGCTAGGTAAGTGGCCCAATGTCTTTTTCTCATATTTTTCTGTTTTCTATTTTTTTGCTTTTGTATTGAATTAAATGCAACCCAAAACACTCTGGTTAATTCTATAAATTTTGTGGGGCATATTTCAATTATCTTCAAACCACACAACAAATTTTGGAATATTTGGAAATGCCGCGAGTCCTGAAAATTTTACTAGACGAGAGTAAAATGGCGGGGCTACCAAAAATTTGGATCAAGGGATTGAAGCAGAGCGGGGCGGGAGTAACGAACATCACACACGGTTAAAACATAGTAATTGTGTGCTATAAAGCAGAAGAACACTCCAGCCGAACAAATATTCTTAAGAATGCGAGGGATGTAGGCGGGGGTAAAATGCCGGGGCTACTGAAAATTTGGATCAATTGATTGAATCAAAGTGGGAGTAATAGACATCGCACACGGTCCACACATACTAATCGTGTGCTATCAAACAGAAAAACCCTCTAGGCGAGTAGATATTTCCGAGATTGCGAGGGAGTAGATATTTTTGAGAGAGGGAGGGTAGTGTCATGGAGCCCAATCTAATGTCATGATGTGGGTGACAGGGGTAGGGGCGCGGCACATGGGTAGTCCTAGGGAACCGTGTCTGTTGCATACCCGATCCCGGACGGTTACTGCGTCTTTTGTTTATAAATTTGGTGAAGAAATGCAGGAAAGGGTCAAAACACGAACACACTTGCATGTGTACCAAATATATGTATGAAAAGGGTGGTTTTATGTTCAAATACCCAATGCACAACTTTGATGTGGCACCTATCCCACAAAGCACACATTATTATTGCTAGCCCCCCCCCACCCCCAAGACACACACACACACACTTCATGTTGGCAGAGGGGAATCCTAGCTTTGAACGCAAGACCCCCAATAGCTAGGTCTGACATCTCACCCTACTATAACACAAAACCGAAAGGAGTACATCATGGTTAACCCCCCCCCTTGCTTCCGATCAAATGTGGACCGTGTGCGGGCCCACAGATGTGTTCTTCTGGCGTGAGATGGGTGAGACCACATATGAACCACACCTGCGGGTGGCCCGATATGTGTGTGTGTGTGTGAACGTGTGTGTGTGTGTGTGAAAACTATGTGGTGTGATATTTAAATAACGAAATCACAAATTTGATGTGGCACATGTGCATCGCAAATTAACCGGACATCCTAGACCCCACGGAGGTTCATCTAGTGCGAAGTAGTACTATGCCTCCCCCCCCCTGCCCCCCCCCACACACACTTCTAGTCGGTGGGATGGGGCATCTCACTAAGGCATATTGTAACACTGACCAGGAAGAATCACCATCTTGGTCGTATAACCTCTCTCATTGTTGGGTCAAAGTAATGCATGGACATCCACACGCAACCCCACAAATAGGCTAGCTTGTCGCAGATAACCATGCGAGGGAGTGCCTGAAAACGACCACTGCGTGCATGTGGCCCAAACATATGTATGAAGTGTTATGTGGTGTTTGAATATACCCAATGCACAACTTTGATGCGGCGTCGTGCTTTTGGAACCGGAAAGTCCCCGCACTTCACGATGTGTATACTATATATATAGGGATTCATGTGTGTATGCAAGCCCTCAAACTTTGGTATTGAATCTCACCATGATCGACGTACGACTATACAGTAACGCGAACCAAGAGAAGAAGAATCCACCCTGGTAACCTCTCTTGCGTTGTTGATCAAAGTGATGAACGTCCATGTGGGTCCACGAATATATAGGTTGTCAATGATAACCAAGCGAGGGAGAGTGTCCAAAGACAACCAATGCATGCATGTGCCCCAAACATATGTATGGACATGTGTGATGAATGCATATATGTTTGAATACCAAAAGCACAACATTTTGATGTGGTGCATGCATGCGTCGAAAATCGCACAGTCCCCACACATACCTGGTTCATGACGCGTCGCGTGCTCCCCCCCCCCCCACTTCGACCCGATGGGAGGGATTCATGCGTACACAGCTCAAAGTATAAATGTTATCTCTCACATCATCGCATGCATGTACCATACCATATAAGACGAACCGGAATTTAATCCCCTCCTAATTATAGGTCAAATTAATCTCTATCGTTGTTGGTCAAAGTGATTGACCAAGCAGGCACACGCAGATGGACGAAGCATCTCGTCGATAACCATGTGAGGGAGTGCTAGAGGACAACCTGCATCACTTGCATGTGAACCAAACACATGTATGGAGATGTGTGGTTGTGATGTTTGAATACCTAATATATATGCAGAACTTTGATGTGGCACTTGCCTCGGAAACCTTGAAGTCCTCCACGCGAACCGAGGTTCAAGACGCACAGTATATGCTGGCCCCCTCCCCTCTTCGATGCGTAATATATACTCCTATGCACCGTAACACAACCCGAAAATAATCCTCCTTGTTCATCAAATTACCTTTCTCGGTGTGTCATATATTAGATGGACGACAACCTCGCGGGCCCATGGAGGGAAGCGTCGCAGGCGAATGAGTGACAACCATCGTCTGCATGTGGCCCAAGGTGTTGGTGATGTTTTTAATACCCAATATGCACAACTTCTTTGTGGCACCTGCCTCGGAAACTAAAAAGTCCCCACACTGAGCGAGACTGTTCATGACGTGTGTCTGGTATGTGCTGCCCCGTCCCCCTCCTCCCCTCTTCGACGCGTACTATATACTCCTACCGCAACACAACCCAAAAAGAAACCTCCTTGTTGGGTCAAAGTGATGGAGGACAACCTCGCGGGCCCACGGATGGAAGCATCACACTTGGGTGACTATCCTAAATGACATGTAGTATATGTTACCCCCGGCCACCCTGTTCGACGCGTACTATATATACTCTTACTGTACGTAACAAAAACCAAAAAATGAGCATCCTTGTTGGTCAAATTAACTTCTCTCACCGCAGTTCATAGTGCTGGATGACGACCTCGCGGGCCCATAGAGAGAGTCACACACGAGTGAGTGTCCTAGGACCACCGCGTGCATGTGGCCCAAAGATGCATGTCAAACTTTTTCTCCAACAAACATGCGACCAAAGGAGTTTAGTGTTAAAAATTGAAAAAAATAGATAACATTGGTCCGTTTTTATACATTGATTGATTTCCAGGGATTTAATGTGCAAAAATAAAATTTGATCTAGATGAGACCCATGATAGTGCACGAAAATGGATTGCAAAATCATATGTTTGCATGTCCCTAGGTGCATGTTTAGTCCCCATGTAAGAAATTTCTAACATCAAGAATCTTGATATTAAAATCCAATAAATCCAAAACTAATTTGAAATTCATGAAATTTATCGTGGTGTCATATGGACACCAATAGACTATGATATTATATATTTTTCAAATTTGAGACAAGTTTTTATATAATCTTCTTATAGACAGGAAATTATCAATAATTATCAAACAATATCGCAAGCGGACTCTTTATTCGAACAGTGTGCGTTAGACCAACAATGTATGCATCGTGCTTCGATTAAGCAATAAATCGGCAAAATTAATCATCAAAAAGGAAAAATAAATATAATACGTGCCGCCACGCGTCCCGTGTGCCGTACGAGCATCCATGAGTCGATGAGACGTGTGCTAGCAGTCCGTCACGCAGGCAGACTGGGAGGTGTAGCAAAACCCGATCCCAATGTATCGAAGTCTCTGTGCTTAAGTGTCATCCCTGAATTGGTATGCTGACACACATAGTACTCAAGGTTTATAACAGAGTTCAACCACACACTTATTACATTGAGGTCCTCATAAAGAGTATTTATTACAATAATATGGTTGAACGCCATCTAATAAAATAACTGCGAAATCTTCGAAGATAAATGAGTCCATCCAACTCCACGGCAAAACTGAGTGCAAGACAACGACCTAGCGCACCTTAATCCTCGTCTGAAACTTCTGCAACATGAGACATTGCAGTCGTGTAGGTCAGCACATGGAATATGCTGGCAAGGTCACACTATAAAGTAATTATGAATAATAACTATCACTACATGCATATTTGGCTGGTGGAGACTCTAGGTTTAACATTTGCATAAAGCTAGTTTTTCCCTACAACAAAGGAATAGAATTTTATTCACTACCAAGTTATGCCATTATTGAGAAGGTATCCCCAACTCAATCCCAAAATTACCAAGTAATAATAATAATAATAATAACAACAATAACCCAACAAATTCATTAAGTAATGTGATGAGATCAACCAATAATTCAAATATCAGATACTCAAAATGTCCATAACCGGGGACACGGCTAATCATGATTAGTTTGTACACTCTGCAGAGGTTTGCGCACTTTTCCCCACAAGACTCGGCCGCATCCGTGATCGGAAGATCGAGATATAATATTTCTGAAGAGGTCCCCTTAACCAATAGATAGGCCGGTATACCTACAATTCCCTACATCTGCTAGCCCATCATGGAAAGGTTTCCCACAACTTACTCAACTATGCCATAGCCCAGAATGGCTTGTGGCTGCACACGGAAGTTTCTAGGCATGAATAATCTTATGATCCCTTTGAGCTTGGATGGCATTCCATAGGATGATCACACGGGTATCCCAGGATCTCCTAGGACAACACTGGATTCCCCAGGTGGCCACAACCAATCCAACCAGATGTGTATTAAAGTAGCCACCTTAAGTTTCCCTTAGTTATTATCTCTCGCAACTTGCGTGATTCTCACATACCAATCCCGTCTACGAGCATGGCTAAGCAATATGAGCATAACGTATATTCCCGAGCTGATCAAAGGTATTAGGTTCCTACCTCATCAACTACATAGCAATAACCACATGTTCCCAATCCTACTCATGCAATCTTTCAGGATGTAACTAATGCATAAAAACTGGGTAATAAAGGGGTATGATCAAAGTGTAACTTGCCTTGCTGATGATCGGTAAACCCTAGAGATTCGTAGTAGCAAGCTTCGCACTCCGGAAAATCTATCGTAGACAAACAATAGCATACATAAGCACTCAAGCATGAAGTATCAAATAAAACCAAAGAAAAAAGATCTTAACAGAAAGTTTAGTCTAAGAACTTTGATATGCAAAAAGAATCAACTAAATCGGTATTACGAAACTCAAATTATGATCAAAAGAAGTTTAAATTAAAATCTGCTTGAAACCAAATTTTAAACTTTCGAAAATATGTTTGAGTTAGTTATCTAGATAGAGGGGATCATAATGAAAAAATTGGCGTTGGTTTCATTGGATTTGGATAAACGAGCAAAAAGTTGTGACCGTTTGAAGAACAGGGACTAATCTATTAAAGAAACCTAACGGATAGGTCCCTGGCAGAAAAAATAAAATAAAAAGAAAAATCTATCGGACGAACGTCAGCTATGCAAGACTAACGAACAAAACCCTTCGTTAATAGATCTAAACTAATGAATGTTCGCTAAATAGATCGAACCAAAAAGAAACCAAAATGAACTGAAACACAAACCGGAAAAACCAAAAAAACCGATCTAGGGTTTTACCGGTTTTTCCGATGAGAACCGGCGACGAACTCCGGCGGTCAACGGTGGCGGCGGCGGCTAAAGCGGCAGCGGCGGCGGGTGGCAACGGCTGCGGTGGCGGCGGTGGCTGCATGGGGCGGCGCGAAGGTGACGGCGAGGCACGGCTGCCGCGGTGGCGCGGAGAGGCGAGTGCGGCGGCGTGGGCGGTGAGCAGGAGGAGGCGGCGGGGCGGTCGGCTTATAAAGGCCAGGGGGCCTGCCTTGGGGAAGGGGTGGCCGGTGGTGGCTGCGGCTCGGACTCCTGCCGGAGTCCGGCTCGGCGGCGGGAGGAAGGTGACGAAAAAAACCTAAAAAACATAACAAATTTTTTAAAAAAAATTCCAGAAAAATACATAATTCCCTCCTAATATTTGGACTAATGTGAACATTTTTCTGGACCTAAATGCTCAAAATTAAAATAAACTTTTTAGTACTAATAAAAATAATTAAACACGGAAATAAAATCAAGTAAAATATATTTTAATTCAAAATTAAATTTCCAGCATTTCTTTGCAGCTCTATGAAGTAGTCATATTATCTTCTCTCATTATTTTATTTATTTTAACATATTGGAAAAATATTTTGAATAAAACACTTTGATCCAGTTTGCCAATTTTTGAAAATTCGAAAATGGATTTTTTTGAGATACCTCCAACTCTCTCCATTGGTCCTTGAGTTGCTTAAGGTTTCTAGGATCAAATTTCAAATAAACAAATTTCAAAAAATTCTCAAATGATGAGTGCATATGAATGATCTAAATAACATCCAAATTGAAAATTGGGATGTTACAAACCTACCCCCCTTAAGGTGAATCTCGCCCTCGAGATTCGGGTTGGCTAGCAAAAAGGTGTGGGTGGTCCTTCTGGAGGTCTTCTTCTCGTTCCCAGGTGGCTTCCTCCTTGGTATGGTGACTCCACTATACCTTGCAAAACTTGATGACCTTGCTGCGAGTAACTCGGTTGGCGAACTCAAGAATTTTAACGGGTTTCTCCTTATAAGTTAGGTCACTTTCCAACAGAATTGCTTCCAAGGGCACTATATCTCTCAGAGGAATATCGGCCATTTCTACATGGCACTTCTTCAATTGCGAAACGTGAAACACATCATGAACTCCTGACAAACCTTCAGGTAACTCCAACTTGTAGGCAACTTCACCCATACGTTCCAAGACTCTATATGGTCCCACAAATCATGGCACCAACTTTCCTTTGACTCCAAACCGTTTAACTCCTCGAAGCAGTGACACACGAAGGTATGCTCTGTCTCCGACTTCATATATTACCTCCTTGCATTTGGTATCGGCATAACTCTTCTACCTGGACTGGGCTATCTTGAGTCTATCCCGAATCAACTTGACCTTCTCCTCAGACTCTGATTCAATCTGGTCCGAACAATTGTTGGTCTCCAACTTGATCCCGCATCAATGGTGTCCTGCACCTCCTTCCATACAAAGCTTCAAAGGGGGCCATCTACAAACTAGCTTGGTAGCTGTTGTTATATGAGAACTCGGTGTAAGGCAAATTATCATCCCAACTAGATCCATAATCTAGTGCACAAGCTCTCAACATGTCCTCCGGAATATGATTGATTCTCTCGGTCTGCCCATCTGTCTGTGGATGAAAGGATGTGCTGAACTCCAGCCTGGTACCCAAAGTTTGGTGTAACTGATTCTAAAACTTCGAAGTAAATTATGTTCCTCTATCTGATACGATGGTCCTTGGAACTCCATGCAGACATACGTTCCTGGTCATATATATCTTGGCCAATTTAGCACTCGTATAAGTGGTTTTCACGGGGATAAAGTGAGCCACCTTGGTCAAGCGATCAACTATAACCCAGATGGAGTCATATCCTTAACGAGTTCTGGGTAATCCGGTGATGAAATCCATGCCGAGCTTATCCCACTTCCATTCGGGTATCGGCAAAGGCTGAAGTAATCCTGCTGGCTTCTGATGCTCTGCCTTAACTCTCTGACATACGTCGCATACTGCTACATACTCGGCGATATCCTTCTTCATACATGTCCACCAGAAACATTCCTTCAAATCTATGTACTTCTTGGTGTTGCCTGGGTGAATCGAGTAGGGCGAATCATGAGCCTCCTAAAGAATTAACCTCCTGATCTCTGGGTCATTGGGCACATAGATGCGATCCTCAAACCATAAAGTTCCGTGTTCATCCTTACGAAAACCTTTGGCCTTTCCTTTACTCATCTTTTCTTTTATCTTTGCAATTTCCTTATCAATCTTCTGAGCTTCACAGATCTTTCCCAACAACATGGACTGAATTTCCAACACTGCAACAAAACCTCTCGGAACTATCTCCAAACGAAGTTCTCTGAGATCATCGGCTAACTCCTGAGGAAATCCTTCGGTTATGAGAGTATTGACATAACTCTTGCGGCTCAAGGTATCTGCCACTACATTGGCCTTTCCTAGATGATAATGCAGTTTCATGTCATAATCCTTTATGAGCTCCAACCATCTCCTTTTCCTGAGGTTCAACTCCTTCTGCGTGAAGATATAGTTCAAACTCTTATGATCCGTGTAAACATCACAACGATTTCCGATAATAAAATGTCCCCAGGTCTTGAGCGCATGCACTAACTCTACTAACTCCAAATCATGCATGGCATAATTCAACTCATGAGGTCGAAGCTGACGTGAGGCATATGAAACAACTCTTCCTTCTTGCATAAGAACGCCTCCAAGTCCCTATCGAGAAGCGTCGCAATATACTTGGAAATCCTTGCGTATATTCAGAAGAATTAACACTTGGGCTATAACCAAACATTTCTTCAACTCCTAAAAACTGTCCTCACAATCCTCTGTCCATTTGAACTTGGTGTCCTTCTTCAATAACTCCATCATGGGCTTCGCGATCTTAGAAAAGTTCTCAATAAATCTCCGGTAATAACCCGCGAGTCCAAGCAAACTGCGTATGTCTCCCACTAAGGTGGGTGCCATCCATTTGGTGACAGATTGAACCTTGGAGGGGTCTACTGCTATACCTTCTCCTGATATAACATGTCCGAGGAATCCGACCTCCTTCAACCAAAACTCACATTTGTTGAACTTGGCATATAGCTGATGTTCCCTGAGCTTCTCGAGAACCAAGCGCAAATGTTCCTTGTGTTCTTCCTCATTCTTCGAGTACACCAATATATCATCAATGAACACCACCACAAGCTTATCCAAGAACTCCATGAACACCTTATTCATCATACTCATAAAGTAGGCACGGGCATTAGTCAATCCAAAAGATATGACTGTGTACTCATATAGCCCATACCTTGTGGTAAACGCTGTCTTAGGTATATCCTGTTCTCGAATCTTAAGCTGGTCATATCCTGATCGAAAATCAATCTTTGAGAAAACTTTAGCTCCCTGCAGCTGGTCAAACAAATCATTGATCATCGGTATAGGATATTTGTTCTTGATGGTCACCTCATTTAAAGCTTGATAATCAACAACCATTCTCAAAGATCCATCCTTCTTCTCAACTAGAAGCACCGGGGCTCCCCGAAGTGATGAACTTGGTCGAATGTAACCTTTCTCCAATAACTCCTTAATCTACTTCTTAATTTCGTCCAGATCATTTGCAGGCATCCAATACGGTCTCTTAGATATTGGTCCGGTGCCTGGCAATAACTCAATCAAAACTCTATGTCTCGGTCTGGTGGCATGCCTGGTAATTACTCCGGGAATACATCGGAATAATCTTTCACAACTGGCACTTCCTCCTGAACAACTCCCGAGAGTGAATTTACTTGAGTCCTCCTTGGCGCATGCCTGGACAGATACTTGATCCGTTTTCCCTCTTGGGTGGTGAGAAGAATTGACTTACTAGCACAATCGATGTTTCCCCCATACTTGGATTGCCAATCCCTGCCTAGTATCACATCCAATCCTTGTGATTCCAGAATAATGAGGTCTGTGGGAAAAACATGCCTACCTATGGTCAACGACAGCTGGAAACATCCCTAGCTAGCCATATACTCCGCTCCTGGTGAGCTTACTAACATAGGTGTCTTAAGGGCTACGGTTGGCAAGTTAAACTTGTCCACAAATTCCCTTGATATGTATGAATGCGATGCACCAGTGTCAAAAAGAACAAGAGCTGTAAATGACTTAATCAAATAACTGCGTCAGGATGCCCGTCAACTTCCTCCACGTTGACATGATTCACCTGTCCCCTGGTGAAAGGGTTGGGCTTCTTTCCAGAGCTTTCATTGCCATTACCATTCTTTGCCTCAGGACAGTCATTGGCGTAGTGTTCGGTCTTCTCGCACTTGTAAGAAGTAATGTGACTTAGATCCTTCTTGGCGGGGGTTGCTAGGGTGGAACGGCTCTGACTGTTGTTTCCTCCACTCCCATTTCCATTCTTTGGGCCACTGTGGTTGTGTGAATTTCCTCCATTGTGAGAATTACCTCCATGGTTATGTCCTCCATGGGTATGAGTGTGTCCTCCTGAGTACGGGGAGTAGTGGGGCTTCTGCTGAGCTCCAGAGTTGTACTTCCCCTGTCCATACTTCCGATTGCGGTTCTCTATCTGCTGCTGCTTGCCTTCAATCATGAGGGCCCTGTCTACCAGCTCTTGGTAGTTGGTGAATGTTGCCACCATCAACTGCATACTCAGCTCCTTATTCAGTCCTTCAAGAAACTTCTCCTGCTTCACGGCATCTGTGGCCACATCATATGGGGCGTAGCGTGATAACTTGCTAGACTCATCCACATATTGCGCCATAGTATGATTCCCCTGGCGTAAGTTGTGAAACTGATGCTTCTTCAAACTCATGGCTCCAGCTGAGACATGTGCGGTGCGGAAGGCCTGCTGCAACTGATCCCATGTAACATTGGCCACAGGGAAAGTGGTGGTGTAGTTCTCCCACCATGAGGCTGCGGGTTCATCAAGCTGATGTGCGTCAAAGCGCACCTTCTCCACATCCGTGCATCCAGCAGTTGTTAGCTCTCTCCCGATCTTGCGGAGCCAATCATCAGCAACAATCGGCTCGGTTCTGCTAGAGAACACTAGTGGATTCAACCTTAGGAAACGGGCTAGGTTGTCAACTGGGGGTGGTGGTGGTGGGTTGTTGTTGTTATTGTTATTGTTGCCTTGGCTCTGGAGAATCAACTGCGTCAAGAAATTCTGCTATTGGATCAACTGGGTGAGCTTCGGCGGGAAAATGAATCCGGGGTCACGTCTCAGAGGCATCTGATAGGTTAGAGGGGCGAGAAAAGAATAGAATATGGTCTAAAGAGAGATTTCACTACCCATATGCACATGAGACAAAACATATTCAATCCACATCACTCAATTCAAACAAGATTCATACAATCGATCTAAGCTACTATTACAAGAACTCGCGAATGATTTCTAACTACTTGGAAGGATTCTAATAGTAATATGGTGGTCAACTAAAAATTTTGATCGGTGGAAGACTCCATAATATCAGCTCCAGCTTCGTCTTCAAAATCATCATTGTCCTCATCATCTCTATCTTCTTCATCATCACCGTTGGTGTCGGTGTCATCTAGTATGATGTAGTCTTGAGAACTTATGTCCACTTTAGGTTCTAGTTTCACCACAGATATTCCTATCTTCTTCCTTAGGTCTTCATTCTGCTCCAGTAGTACAGCAATTTACTCTTTGTATCCATCGTGAGTTGCCTTGAGTTCCTCTTCTAGCTCCATATTCCGGGTCATCACCTTCTTGGTATCTATCATGTTAGCGCACACCTTATTCTCATATCGATGAATGTGCTGGTTCATCTCTTGTATGTAGGCTGCAATAGATCCATCCTTCCTGGTGCGAATCATCTCCCATTGCTCATCCCGGCGTCCACATATCTGATAGACGGTGTCTTTAAGATCCTTGTTGTACACCTCGCCTATGCGTCCAATGGTGATGTGGGCGGCCATGCTCTTTCCTAAGCTCCAGGTAGGTGCATCAAAGGAGAACTCGATGGGCTCCGTAATTGGTGCAAAAGTCCTCCCAAGAACACGAACTTGAACCGTCCAACGCTCCTCTTCTGGTAAAGTTGCAGTGAAGGTTCTGGCGAAGCTTGGTATGCCTATGTTCAGGTACTTAGTGACTTCCTTCAAGTGTCGCCCAAAAGGGGTGTCGTCATCTGGCTGAGTGAACTTGTTCCCGGGGTCCGACATCTACAGAGTAGAAATAGAGAAGAATTAGAAATGAGTAGAGAAGAGTATCCTGTGGCTTTGCCTAGTGGTCGCGTCCTATAGTCAGCGTGTGCTCTGGTACCATCTTGTAGCGACCCGATCCCAATGGGTCGAAGTCTCTGTGCTTAAGTGTCATCCCTGGATCGGTATGCTGACAAACATAGTACTCGAGGAATTATAACAGAGTTCAACCACACACTTATTACATCGAGGTCCTCATAAAGAGTATTTATTACAATAATATGGCTGAAGGTCATCTAATAAAATTACTGTGGAGGCTTCGAAGATAAATGAGTCCATCCAACTCCACGGCAAAACTGAGTGCAAGACAACGACCTATCGCACCTTAATCCTTGTTTGAAAATTCTGCAACATGAGACATTGTAGCCATGTAGGTCAGCACATGGAATATGCTGGCAAGGTCACACTATAGATAAATGATGAATAATAACTATCACTACATGCATATTTGGCTGGTGGAGGCTCTAGGTTTAACATTTCCATAAAGCTAGTTTTTCCCTACAACAAAGGAATATAATTTTATTCACTACCAAGTTTATGCCATTATTGAGAAGGTATCCCCAACTCAAGCCCAAAATTACCAAGTAATAATAATAATAATAATAATAATAATAATAATAATAATAATAATAATAATAATAATACCAAGAACCCAACAAATTCATTAAGTAATGTGATGAGATCAACCAATAATTCAAATACCAGATACTCAAAACGTCCATAACCGGGGACACGGCTAATCATGATTAGTTTGTACACTCTGTAGAGGTTTGCGCACTTTTCCCCACAAGACTCGACCGCATCCATGATCGGAAGATCGAGACATAGTCTTTCTGAAGAGGCCCCCTTAACCGATAGATAGGCCGGTACACCTACAATTCCCTACATCTGCTAGCCCATCATGGAAAGGTTTCCCACAAGTTACTCAACTATGCCAGAGCCCATAATGGCTTGTGGCTGCACACGGAAGTTTCTAGGCATGAATAATCTTATGATCCCTTTGAGCCTGGGTGGCATGCCATAGGATGATCACACGGTTACCCCGGGATCTCCTAGGACAACACTGGATTCCCCAGGTGCCTACAGCCAATCCACCCAGATGTGTATTAAAGTAGCAACCTTAAGTTTCCCTTAGTTATTATCTCTCACAACTTGCATGATTCTCACATACCAATCCTATCTATGAGCATGGCTAAGCAATATGAGCATAACGTATATTCCCGGGGTGATCAAAGGTATTAGGTTCCTACCTCATTAACTAAATAGCAATAACCACATGTTCCCAATCCTACTCATGCAATCTTTGAGGTTGTAACTAATGCATAAAACCTGGGTAATAAAGGGGTATGATCAAAGTGTAACTTGCCTTGCTGACGATCGGTAAACCCTAGAGATTCGTAGTAGCAAGCTTACCACTCCGAAAAATCTATCATAGACAAACAATAGCATACATAAGCACTCAAGCATGAAGTTGCAAAGAAAACCAAGAAAAAATATCTTAGCAGAAAGTTTAGGCTAAGAACTTCGATATGCAAAAAGAATCAACTAAATCGGAATTACGAAACTCAAATTATGATCAAAAGAAGTTCAAATTCAAATATGCTTGAAACCAAATTTTAAAATTTCAAAAATATGTTTGAGTTGGTTATCTAGATAGAGGGGATCATAACGAAGAATTCGGCGTTGATTTCATTGGATTTGGATAAACGAGCAAAAAGGTGTGACCGTTTGAAGAACATGGACTAATCTGTAAAATAAACCTAACGGATAGGTCCCTCGCAGAAAACTAAAATAAAAAGAAAAATCTACCGGACGAACATCCGCTATGGAATACTAACGAACAAAACTATTCATTAACAGATCTAAACTAATGAATGTTCGCTAAATAGATCGAACCGAAACGAAAACCAGGGATACCAAAAACGATTTAGGGTTTTATTGGTTTTTCCGACGAGAACCGGCGACCAACTTTGGCGGTCAATGACGGCAGCTCAGGCGGCTAAAGCGGCTGTGGCAGCGGTGGCTAAGCGGCGGCGGCGGGTGGCTGCGGTGGCTACGCGGGGCGGCATGAAGGTGCGGCGAGCCGTGACTGTGGCGGTGGCGCGGAGCGGCGGGTTTGCTAGCGTGTGCGGTGAGCAGGAGGAGGCGGCGGGTGTCGGCGTTCTGGGAACGGGGTTCCCCAGACTTGCCTGCCTGCGGCCTGCGGCGTGGCCCATGCGGGGGCCCAGCGCGGCCCATCTTCATCAGCTCAAGCTTAAGACCCTCGCGAGGGGCCAAGCCTCGCGGGGCGGACGACAGGAAGCTTCCTCAGAGGCAGCCTCATCAGGCAGGCTCGCGAGGAGGTGGAGAGATTAATGCAAGGGTAACTTGCGAGGAATCTGTGACGCAAGCCATGACGATCGAGACCAGGCGGGAGACAGGCGGGCGCCGACCTGCGCAGTGTCCTTGTTTCCCCTTTGGTGCAAAGGGGGCAAGCACAGGCCGAGGCATCAGGCAAAGGTTACCATTCCGGTGCAACGAGACCAAGACCAACTGGACGGCAGGATGGAGGTCACCATGGAGCCCAAGACGGCGTCATCGCTAGTGCTTTTGGCAGCCGAAGACCACCTTTGGTCAGGATAACTTGTACTAGATGTTCCCCTTCGAAATGGCCAATTGTTGGCGCCCTTCCCGCTCAATTATTCGGGGAGAGGCCCAGGGCCTCTATAAATAGAGCTAGCCACCACAGAGTAGGGACAAGGAGACGACAGCTGGAAATCTGGTAGAGTCATAGCAGAGAGAGAGAGAGGCGACTGAACTCAACCTAGCAGTTCAACGCACCAGCTCAAGAACACCTCTCGCAAGGCTGTTCTTCCCTTGTACTGTCCATCATCAGCCCCAGAGGCAATCCACCACACCACACACTGGAGTAGGGTATTACACCACAACGGTGGCCCGAACCAGTATAAACCTCGTGTCTCTTGTGTTGTTCATCATTTTCATCTTAGTACGCACGAGAGGATCGGACATAGATCGGTAGGGGAGAGATCTCCGCGCGCACCCCAGTGTTCAAACCTCAAGGGTCTGCTGGAACCCGAAACTCGAAATTTGGCGCGCCGGGTAGGGGTGCGCCGGAGTCCTCCTTCCTCTGTGTCGTGTTCCGCCGCTTTTCCAGCCAGATGTCAAGCAACCTGACTGCCAACGCCAACCGCTGGGCGGCATGGCCCGCCCACGCCGTGTCGCCGTCTCAGGGTGACCCCAACCTTGCGCCTCAGGCAGCTCGCGCTCCGCAGGGCACTGCGGGGCACGGGCGACGCGACCAGACACCGCCTGCCCTCATGCCAGGGCAGGTGCGGGCCACAGCAAGGGCCTCGAACCACGCCGCTGCCACGGCGCCACACACCCGACGGGAGCAGGCGAACTCCAGGGCCGCGCTCACGGTGGCCCGAGAGTTACTACGGTGCCGCTTGTTGGAAGGCGGCCGCGACATGTTGTTGGAGCGAGTGGCCGAGCTCCTGGACGCCGCCACCTCAGGAGCGCCCCCTTTCGGCATCCAGCTGCCGCCCCAGATCCAGGACAGGTCGCATGATGGCGTTATGCGTGCCCACGCAATTTTAGGCGGGCCCTAGGGCCGGTCCGGCGCCACCACTTCCGCCAGCACCGGGTGGCAGATCGCGCTAGCCGTTCCCCAGGCTAACGAAGGGATGCGCGCCGCGGCCTTTGGCCTTGGCGGACCACGCGTCATCACATACAAGGCGACGCCCCAAGCCAGAGTGTGTGGCATGCGGGGCGCTATAGCGAGGTCCACGAGGTGGTCGCCCCGGAGGCCTATGTACCCCGCATGGTGGATCAAGGGGCGAGCTGGAAGAAGGTCACAGCTCATTCCTCGGGCCCGGCTGGGACGAGGAGGTGCCGAAAACTGAGCTCTTTCAGGAACCCAAGAGAGCATCGACAATCGCGCCGATAGCAGCAACTATCGGGTACCACTCATCCCTCAAGAGCAAGCTTATGCTAACCATGGGTCGTAGGAGGTACAGGTCACCGCAGTGGATGGCTGCCTCAACGCTGCAGCCTCTTATCCCTCGGGAGGAGGGTGCAGGGGGCTACAGGAAAGGGGCCGAGATCTGGGCTCACCCTCGTGGTTGTCGGGTCAAGATGTTCTCAGGAGGTAGGCCCTCTGCCGAGGAGGTGCCCCATGGCCTGCCCCCGGTGGAGGACCCGTGGTCGTTGGGGGAACCGCTGGCGACCGCTCTACCCCACTGGCGTCGTCCTTGCTTTCCGGTCGCCGTCAATGGTGGCAGAGTGAGGCACAAGGCGGGGCCCTCGTCTGGAGATATGAAGCAAGGCCAGTACCTGTGAAGAAGGCCCAGTGCCTATGAAGCTCGCCGACCCGTGACACTCTCACGTAATAATGAGTGGGGTTGTACATGCTCCGGAGTCTCAGGAGCGCCGGCCTCAGGCCCTGGGGCTCCCGCCCACGCCTAGTGGCAGCACTTAGCTCCACGCTGGTGAGAAGACGTCGAAGACTAGACTAGGTGTCGGACGCGACTTTTTTGCTTTTCTTCTGCCTTTTTGCTTTTTTGCTTCTTCCTTGTCGGCAAGTTTCTTTGGTCTGCATTTAAGTTGGATTTGAGTTCGAAGCTTGCGTGCATTCGGGGAGGGGGTGTTTAGTCTCGTTCAAGCAATCTCTCGCGTTCTGGTTTCGGATTTACGCCCCAAGCTAGCGTCAGCTGTCCCCCTCATGAGCCCCTCGTGAGCCGGGTCGGGCCAGGCACGCCTACAGCCAGGACCACTATCTCTGCACCCTCTCCGGAGGTCCTCATCACAGGATCGGCAGGTTAATCGAGGGATGCCGGAGGCGTAGCATCCCCCCCGCAGGCCCTCTCAGGGCATGCCAGGGCCGGAAGGTAGACGAATCAACCGAACCATCACCGGGCTAGCGACCAAATTCACACATAACGTTGCGCTCACCAGAGTAAGGATTACAAATCTTTACATGAGGGGCCTCCCCTCCCAAAATGCTCTCGTATTCTTCAGGGCCAAACCCGAGTCTTTTTCATGCAGGATAAACTGCGGAGACATACGGTCAGTCGGACATATCACTCACGTGTCTTCTAGGGCGCCCTTGGAAGCGTCACTGGCATCATCGACATTGTCACCACCGCCGCCAGCATCCCCATCATCGCCAGGATTGTCCACAACGACGCCTTCATTGGCGCCCATGACCACGCTGTCGTCATCAGATGCGAAGGCCCAAATGAGGGCATCCACGTTGTCCTCCACCCACCGCGCCAGGTCACCTCGGACGGCAATGGGCACGGGTGCGATGGCAGCGTCGAAGTCGAAGTGGGGGTCCGTGTCTTGCAGATAGCTGAAGACACGGGAGAAGGCATGCCCGAGCAAGGCTCGGCTCCTCTCTTCGACAAGCCAGTGGGACCTCTCGGACCGGTTCTCCAGAAGCATCACCACATTAGTGAAATATTGGAGGTTGCCGGCGTAGTTGACCTCGTGCGGCTCCCTAGCAGCAGCCTCGCAGACATAGCCCAAAGCTGTGTTGGCCCTCTCTCGGACCGTTTGAAGCATGGGGGCATGCACGTGCTCCAGAACCTGCCGCCAACGGAGCTCATCCTCACTTTGCTGCATGAAGGCCTCAGCGTCATCGACCCTCTATTGAAGAAGAAGCTGCTCGGCCCGGGAAGAGGACAGCTCCGCCTGCGCCGTGCCGAGGGCGGCTGCGGAGGAGTCCGCACACCGTGTTGCTTAGGTCAGTTTGGCCCTGAGGGCTGCGGTCCTGCCCTCAGCCTCGGCCTTGATCAGCCCCAACCTCATCCCGTGTTCGCACTCGAGGGCCGAGCGAGCTTCTGCCACGCGGCTATCGACTTCTTCCTGCGCTCGGGCTTCGCGCGCGGCAACGTCATCCTCCGCCTAGGCCACCAGGCGCTCCCTGGTCTCCAACCACTCAAGGTCAAGGTTGCGCTCGGTGACCTCCAGCGTCAGCACCTCCTCATGCTTCAGAAGCTCCACCCGGTCGACAGAGGCCGCCCCCATCGACTCAAGGGCCGCCTGGCGCAATTCCACTTGCTGCTCTAGGGAGTTGCTCCAGGCTTGGAGCTCCCGTGCGCGCTCCTCCGCATCCTTGCACTGCCGGTCTAGCCCCTGAGCCTCATCAACGGCCAGGGAGCAGGCCTCCCGCGAAGCTGCCAGCGACGCCTCATCCTTCGCATTGTCAAGATCACGTTGATGACGCGCGAGGGCTACAGCAACCTTTAGTTTGCACTTCTCCTCAGCAAGGCGCAAACCTTCGGCCTCGAGGCGCGCATCCTCGTCAGCAAGCTCCGCCCTGATCCGGCTCACCGCAACCGCCGCCCCCTGGAGGAACTCTTCACGAAGGGCACGACGCTCCCGAGCATGCCGGAGCACCTCTTCCACATCACTCTCTACCACTGGAGCATGCAGAGGGCCCCGGGGTGGTAAGCCCCCTCTAAGGCAGGGGGATGCTGCCCCAGCCATCGCCGGATGGACCGCCCTAAGAGTCCGGCCCAGCGTCGATCCACTCACGGAGGAGGAGCCAAGGACAGACCTCAGCCATTCGCCTTCTATGACCAGAGAAGGGGCACGGGGCAAGCCTGACGCGCCCCAAGAAGACCCGCGAAGAAAGGGCATCGGGCGAGCAAGCTCGAGGCGCCCTATGGAGCAGATCACTCCACCAACTGGTCCAGCGGCGAGGGCGCCACCTGAGCTCGGCGGACCCGGAGCCAGCAAAGGGGTTGAAGCTGCGGGGGCTGGCTCCTGGGTCGACTCGACGGACTCAGCAAGGTGGGACCTGAAGGGCCACGATCAGCCACAAGGATAACAGAGCAAGTGAGCAGGGAAAGAAGAAGGCTTACTCATCCATGGCAAAGTACTTCCTGCGCTTCAACAAGCGGCAAGGGAGGTCACTGCCGCCTGAGGCCTCCTTCCTCTTGCGAAGGGCCTCGATGTCTACACGAAACCAACCCAAGCGCCTGGGGCGGGGGTCGGCCTGGGGTGCAGAAGAAGCCTCAGGATTGTCGGCGCCAGAGGAGTCAGCTTTGGGGGCACCGTCGGGCGTCGCCTTGCAAAGAACGGCTGGGGGCTCGGGAGCCCCGGCCTCAGGAGCCGAAGGCCAAAACCCTGCATCAACCGCCGCCCCAGGGCGGGCCTCGGGAGACGCCAGCTTCGAGGCTTTACGCGGTGCCACCACCTCGACATCAGCCACCTCAGCTCCCGCCGGCTCTCTTCCCGCTCTGTCGCCTGGGGAGGGATCGCTATGGGCGGTGGGGGGAGCAACCACGACAACTGGGTTCTCGCGTGGCCCCGTGAGGCCAGCTGGGCGCAGCCCCCACTCGTCGAAGCTGGGCATCTGCTTCACGAAATCGGCCCTGCCGGAACAAAGGTACAGAAGGACGCCGCCATTCCGTAGGCCGCCTAGTGAAGGATCACCAGTCAAGACCCGAAGCACCGTCTGCAGCACTTCGGGCGCCAAATCCTCCTCCTGAAGCTACATGCGGTCCCTGCGCCCCGCAAAGTCCCAGATCCGGCGAGAGTGGCGCTGGAGAGGAGCAATGCGACACAGAAGGAACTCCCTCACCACCTTGGGTGCTGTCACATTGTGCGCCCTCAAACTTTCGAAGCGCGCCAGACGAAAGCGAGTCGGGGGACTCGCGAGCGGTTCATGACCCCAGCCTGGGTTGGGAACAGCAGGCAAGGTCGGGTGCGAGAGCAAGGGGCTGGGCACCCCGACGTCCACGTATAGCCACCGCTCTTTGAACCTGGCCTGAGAAGGCAGAAGGCCAAAGTCAATCCCTGAAGTAGCCGTCTCGGGCACGGCGAAGAAGCTTACACACCCCGAGCACTGAGTGGGATCGCTCAGGCGCAAAGAGAAGAAGTGGTGCATCAGGGCAACAGAAGGAGGGATGCCTATCATCGCCTCGCACACAAAAGCAAAGACGGCCAAGAGGGTAATGGATTCCGGCCCGAGGTGCATCATGTGGATCTGATAATGGGAGAGCACAGCATTGAAGAAAGCAGAAAAGGGGGGAACCAGACCCGCCCATAGGGCGTCGGCGAAGAATCGGACCTATGTAACGGTCCTAGCAAGAAAGGCGCGGGATGCGGGCCAAACTATGCTCCGGCCGCACTCGTTGAAGATGGAAGCGAGGGCGGAGTGGACCTTGTCCAAGGCTTCCCGGTTGAGTATGATTGACCGATCGACGGCGGGGGCCGTCGCTGGAAGTGCGCAGGACGAAGGCGCGGGCTTCTTCCCCCTTCCCTTCTTTGTCGGCACCATGGCATTGGGGAAGGGGAAGAGCTCAAGCCAGATTGGCGGCGGAGGTTGGAGCTCGGAGAAGAGGAAATGTAGGAGGCGAGCGGGCAGCCAAAGGAGGAACAACTATGTGCAACTACGGGTCTGCTTAGCCGGGCGCGTAGCAAGGCGTCGTGGGAAGTGCAGACGCCCACGCCCAATCAACCGCCACGCGGCGCCCAAGGCCGCAGGCTGTTAGGGCCAGCGGCACTTCGCGCTTGCCCCTTTGCTTCTCTGCTAAGCCAAGCCCGGGCGTGCCTTGGGCCTGGGGCTACTGTCGGCGTTCTGGGAATGGGGGTCCCCAGACTTGCCTGCCTACGGCCTGCGGCGTGGCTCATGCGGGGGGCCAGTGCGGCCCATCTTCATTAGCTCGAGCTCAAGACCCTCATGAGGGGCCAAGCCTCGCGGGGCGGATGACAGGAAGCTTCCTCAGAGGCAGCATCATCAGGCAGGCTCGCGAGGAGGCGGAGAGGTCAATGCAAGGGTACCTCGCGAGGAATCCGTGACGCAAGCCATGACGATCGAGACCAGGCGGGCGCCGGCCTGCGCAGTGTCCTTGTTTCCCCTTTGGTGCAAAGGGGGCAAGCACAGGCCAAGGCATCAGGCAAAGGTTACCATTCCGGTGCAACGAGACCAAGACCAGTCGAACGGCAGGACGAAGGTCACCGTGGAGCCCAAGAAGATGTCATCGCCAGTGCTTTTGGCAGCCGAAGACCACCTTTGGTGAGGATAACTTGTACTAGATGTTCCCCTTCGAAATGGCCAATTGTTGGCGCCCTTCCCGCTCAATTATTCGGGGAGAGGCCCAGTGCCTCTATAAATAGAGCTAGCCACCACAGAGTAGGGACAGGGAGACGACGGCTGGAAATCTGGTAGAGTCATAGCAGAGAGAGAGAGAGAGGCGACTGAACTCACCCTATCAGTTCATCGCACCAGCTCAAGAACACCTCTCGTGAGGCTGTTCTTCCCTTGTACTGTCCATCATCAGCCCCAGAGGCAATCCACCACACCACACATTGGAGTAGGGTATTACACCACAACGGTGGCCCGAACCAGTATAAACCTCGTGTCTCTTGTGTTGTTCATCATTTTCATCTTAGTTCGCACGAGAGGATCGGACGTAGATCGGTAGGGGAGAGATCTTCGTGCGCACCCCAGTGTTCGAACCTCACGGGTCTGCTGGAACCCAAAACCCGACAGCGGGGCGATCGACTTATAAATGCCGTGGGGGGCTGCCTTGGGGAAGGGGCGACCGGTGGTGGCTGCGGCTCGGACTCCTGCCGGAGTCTGGCTCGGCGACGGGAGGAAGGCGGCGGCGAGTTGGGCCAGTTGGGCTTCGGCCCAGTTTGGTCCAAAAGAATTTTTTTAACAACTTTTCTAGAGGGACGAAAAAACCGAAAAACATAACAAAAAATACTTTTTAAAATTCCAAAAAAATTCACATAATTCCCTCCTAATATTAGGACTAATGAGAACATTTTTCTGGACCTAAATGCCTAAAAATAAAATAAACTTTCTAGTACTAATAAAAATAATTAAACACACAAATAAAATCAGGTAAAATATATTTTTATGCAAAATTAAATTTCCAACATTTCTTTGCAGTTCTATGAAGAAGTCATATTATCTTCTCTCATTATTTTATTTATTTGAAAATATTGGAAAAATATTTTGAATAAAACACTTTGATCGAGTTTGCCAATTTCTGAAAATTCAAAAATGGATTTTTTGAGAAAACCTCCAAATCTCTCTATTGGTCCTTCAGTTGCTTAAGGTTTCTAGGATCAAATTTCAAATAAACAAATTTCAAAAAATGCTCAAATGACGCATGCATATGAATGATCTAAATAACATCCAAATTGAAAATTGGGATGTTACAGGAGGCCGAGGCATGCGCGTGTTCGCTACGTAGTCACCGTGGGTCGTGCTAGTAGCTGTGTGAAATGACGGTAGGCATGATAGTAGTCTGCTTCACAGGCTCACCGAGGGGCGAGCCAACCCTTTGACCGCTGCCCAGCTCGCTCCCACTGCTCTGTATTAATGGTGTGCCCGATCTGCTGGTCATAATAGGCGGCCGCACCCCCTGTCCATAGTTGTCACCGACGCATGGAGTGTATTAGGATCTTGCCAAAGCGCACCATCGGAGGGAGTGGTGACGCCAGGGCTGGTGAAGCACCCACTCAACGCATGAATATGGGCACAGAGGTTGATGTCGCCGCCGGCGAGGTCTTGCGCAGGCAGCAACGCGACCTTGACTTCGTCGCCGTCATCGTGCCTCCCAAGCCTGAGCCGGAGGTCCATAGCTACTCCGGCAATGACTCCGACTCCGACGAAAAACCGGTTAGTCCCCCCTTCTTTTTTTGGGAATAGAAATCCTTGGTTATGTTCACCTAGTCCATGAAATCAGAGTAGTATTTGTTAGATCCGTGTAGTGTATTGATTGTTTGAATGGTATCTATGGTTAGTGATTAATTGTTTGTTTTGTACAAATGATTTTTTTGCTAATAATCCAACTAGGGTTAGCGTGCATGCTAATAATTGGTAGCCAGATCTTGAGAACTGATTTTGAATGTCACACATATATGTTTGTCCCTTTTTTTCTTCCAGATCTTGAGAATTGATTTTGAGTATCTGTTTTTTGACTGGGAATTGATTTTGAATGTCCTAAATGTGTGTTTCTTCCTTTCTCAAATTGCTATGTACACAGATGAGTCTCCGGCCAGCGGCGCCGCCAGCTGTAGATCCTGCACCCGGTAACACAGGCAGAAGCGGCCACCATGGATCCGAGGAACCCGTAGAATATCAGGCGGACCGCATCAGCGATCTACAGGACACCATCCTTGGGGGATAATCTTCCTTATCCCCACCAAGGATGGCTGCCGCACACAAGTCCTCGCATCTCGGCGGCGCACTCTATGGCGCGTCGCACCTCTTAATCTCGACTGTCATGGGCTATCCGTCGTTCATGATTTTGAACTCCACGGAGCCATCATCTCCTCCCACCAGGGCTCCATTCAACGCCTATGCATCCTAGCATGCTGCCTGCTGCACATACCCTTCATGCTGGACACATGGCTGACATCCCATCAATTCAAAAAACTCCAGCATCTTGAGTTATACCATTACTATGCAAATAGCTTCCCACCAAGCATTGTAGTTGTGCCCTCACCATCGGTGTCCATCTCATGGTTTTCCTCCTCTCTCCACACCGCCACCTTGGCCCGGTGCCATCTAGCAGACAATCTGGTATAAATGCTTCGACTCCCGCTGCTTAAAAGACTCGCGCTTGTGGTGGTCGATCTGCCGGAGGCCTCACTACACAACATCGTCCACTCCTGCTGCCCTGCCCTCGAGCGCTTGCTGCTTGTTTTGGAAAAGAAATATGTATCCGTTGTCTCCAAATAAAGTCACCTCACCCTGTAATCATTCGAATTTGCTTTAAAGAGGGGAGCTCATCATCAGAGATGCCCCTTCACCCCAAAGATTGCTCCTTGATTATTGGTGTGCACCTTTGCAAATAACTGTGGTCTTTGCGCCTAAACTGGAGACCTTGGGCGTAATTCCTGATCCGCTTGAAGGTTGCAAGATGGTGGTTGGCTCCACACTTATTGAGGTACTGTATATTATCATCAACACTTTTGTAATCATAAGCTGCGTTTTTCATTTGTGCGCATAAGTTTTATATCATCGACACTTTTGTAATCATAAGCCTGAAGGAAATATGCCCTAGAGGCAATAATAAAGTTATTATTTATTTCCTTATATCATGATAATGTTTATTATTCATGCTAGAATTGTATTTACCGGAAACATAATACATGTGTGAATACATAGACAAACAGTATGTCACTAGTATGCCTCTACTTGACTAGCTCGTTGAATCAAAGATGGTTAAGTTTCCTAGCCATAGACATGAGTTGTCATTTGATTAACGGGGTCACATCATTACAGAATGATGTGATTGACTTGAGCCATTCCGTTAGCATAGCACTTGATCGTTTAGTTTGTTGCTATTGCTTTCTTCATGACTTATACATGTTCCTATGACTATGAGATTATGCAACTCCCGTTTACCGGAGGAACACTTTGTGTGCTACCAAACGTCACAACATAACTAGGTGATTATAAAGGTGCTCTACAGGTGTCTTCGAAGGTACTTGTTGGGTTGGCGTATTTCGAGATTAGGATTTGTCACTCCGATTGTCGGAGAGGTATCTCTGGGCCCACTCGATAATGCACATCACTTAAGTCTTGCAAGCATTGCAACTAATGAGTTAGTTACGGAATGATGTATTACGGAATGAGTAAAGAGACTTGCCGGTAACGAGATTGAACTAGGTATTGGAATACCAACGATGGAATCTCGGGCAAGTAACATACCGATGACAAAGGGAACAACGTATGTTGTTATGCGGTTTGACCGATAAAGATCTTCGTAGAATATGTAGGAACCAATATGAGCATCCAGGTTCCGCTATTGGTTATTGACTGGAGACGTGTCTCGGTCATGTCTACATAGTTCTCGAACCCGTAGGGTCCGCACGCTTAAAGTTCGGTGACGATCGTAATTAGGGTTTTTGTGTTTTGATGTACCGAAGGTAGTTCGGAGTCCCGGATGTGATCATGGACATGACGAGGAGTCTCTAAATGGTCGAGACATAAATATTAATATATTGGAAGCCTATATTTGGATATCGAAATCGTTCCGGGTGAAATCGGGATTTTACCGAAGTACCGGGGGGTTACCGGAACCCCCCCCCCCCCGAGGGTTAATGGGCCTACATGGGCCCTAAGGGAGAAGAGGAGGGCCGGCCAAGGCAGGCCGCGCGCCCCCTCCCCCCTAGTCCGAATAGGACAAGGAAGGGGGGGGCGACGCCCCCCTTTCCTCTTTCCCCTTCCCCTTTCCTTCTCCAACAAGGCAAGAGGGGCGAGTCCTACTCCCGGTGGGAGTAGGACTCCTCCAGGCGCACCCCTACGGGCCGGCCGCACCTCCCCCTCCCTCCTTTATATACGGGGGCAAGGGGCACCCCATGACACACAAGTTGATCTTCATGATCGTTCCTTAGCCGTGTGCGGTGCCCTCTTCCACCATATTCCACCTCGGTCATATCGGAGCGGTGCTTAGGTGAAGCCCTGCATCGGTAGAACATCATCACCGTTATCACACCGTCGTGCTGACGAAGCTCTCCCTCAACACTCGGCTAGATCGGAGCTCGAGGGATGTCACCGAGTTGAACGTGTGCAGAACTCGGAGGTGTCGTACGTTCGGTACTTAGATCGGTTGGATCGGGAAGACGTACGACTACTTCCCCTATGTTGTGTCAACGCTTCCGTTGCAGGTCTACGAGGGTACGTAGACAACACTCTCCCCTCTCGTTGCTATGCATCACCATGATCTTGCATGTGCGTAGGAAAATTTTGAAATTACTATGTTCCTCTACAGTGGCATCTGAGCCAGGTTTTATGCGTTGATGTTATATGCACGAGTAGAACACAAGTGAGTTGTGGGCGATATAAGTCGTACTGCTTACCAGCATGTCATACTTTGGTTTGGCGGTATTGTTGGATGAAGCGGCCCGGACTGACATTACGCGTACACTTACGCGAGACTGGTTCTACCGACGTGCTTTGCACACAGGTGGCCGGCGGGTGTCGGTTTCTCCAACTTTAGTTGAACCGAGTGTGGCTACGCCCGGTCCTTGCGAAGGTTAAAACAGCACCAACTTGACAAACTATCGTTGTGGTTTTGATGCGTAGGTAAGAACGGTTCTTGCTAAGCCCGTAGCAGCCACGTAAAACTTGCAACAACAAAGTAGAGGACATCTAACTTGTTTTTGCAGGGCATGTTGTGATGTGATATGGTCAAGACATGATGCTAAATTTTATTGTATGAGATGATCATGTTTTGTAACCGAGTTATCGGCAACTGGCAGGAGCCATATGGTTGTTGCTTTATTGTATGCAATGCAATCGCGTTGTAATGCTTTACTTTATCACTAAGCGGTAGCGATAGTCGTGGAAGCATAATATTTGCGAGACGACAATGATGCTACGATGGAGATCAAGGTGTCACACCGGTGACGATGGTGATCATGACGGTACTTCGGAGATGGAGATCACAAGTACAAGATGATGATGGCCATATCATATCACTTATATTGATTGCATGTGATGTTTATCTTTTATGCATCTTATCTTGCTTTGATTGACGGTAGAATTATAAGATGATCTCTCACTAAATTTCAAGACAAAAGTGTTCTCCCTGAGTATGCACCGTTGCCAAAGTTCATCGTGCCCAGACACCACGTGATGATCGGGTGTGATAAGCTCTACGTCCATCTACAATGGGTGCAAGCCAGATTTTGCACATGTAGAATACTCAGGTTAAACTTGACGAGCCTAGCATATGCAGATATGGCCTCGGAACACTGAGACCGAAAGGTCGAGCATGAATCATATAGTAGATATGATCAACATAGTGATGTTCGCCATTGAAAACTACTCCATTTCACGTGATGATCGGTTATGGTTTAGTTGATTTGGATCACGTGATCACTTAGAAGATTAGAGGGGTGTCTTTCTAAGTGGGAGTTCTTAAGTAATATGATTAATTGAACTTAAATTTATCATGAACTTAGTCCTGGTAGTATTAGCATATCTATGTTGTAGATCAATAGCTCGCGTTTAGCTCCCCTGTTTTATTTTTGATATGTTCCTAGAGAAAACTAAGTTGAAAGATGTTAGTAGCAATGATGCGGATTGGATCCGTGATCTGAGGTTTATCCTCATTGCTGCACAGAAGAATTATGTCCGTAATGCACCGCTAGGTGACAGACCTATTGCAGGAGCACATGCGGACGTCATGAACATTTGGCTAGCTCAATATGATGACTACTTGATAGTTTAGTGCACCATGCTTAACAACTTAGAATCAGGACTTCAAAGACATTCTGAACATCATGGAACATATGGATGTTCCAGGAGTGGAAGTTAATATTTCAAGCAAATACCTAAGTTGAGAGATATGAAGTCTCCAATAAGTTCTATAGCTAAAAGATGGAGGAGAATAGCTCAAGCAGTGAGCATGTGTTCAGATTGTCTGGGTACTACAATCACTTGAATCAAGTGGGAGTTAATCTTCCAGATAAAATAGTGATTGACAGAATTCTTTAGTCACCATCACCAAGTTAGTAGAACTTCATGATGAACTATAGTATGCAAGGGATGATGAAAACGATTCCCGAGCTTTTCATGATGATGAAATCAATGAAGGTAGAAATCAAGAAAGGGCATGAAGTGTTGATGATTAACAAGACCACTAGTTTCAAGAAAAGGGCAAAGGGAAAGAAAGGGAACTTCAAGGAGAACGGCAAGCAAGTTGCTGCTCAAGTGAAGAAGCCCAAGTCTGGACCTAAGCCTGAGACTAAGTGCTTCTACTGCAAAGAGACTGGTCACTAAAAGCAGAATTGCCCCAAGTATTTGGCGGATAAGAAGGATGGCAAAGTGAACAATGCTATATTTGATATACATGTAATTGATGTGTACTTTACTAGTGTTTATAGCAACCCCTCGGTATTTGATACTGGTTCAGTTGCTAAGAATAGTAACTCGAAACGGGAGTTGCAGAATGAACAGAGACTAGTTAAGGGTGAAGTGACGATGTGTATTGGAAATGGTTCCAAGATTGATATGATCATCATCGCACACTCCCTATACTTTCGGGATTAGTGTTAAACCTAAAATAAATGTTATTTAGTGTTTGTGTTGAGCATGAATATGATTGTATCATGTTTATTGCAATACGATTATTCATGTAACTTAGAGAATAATTGTTGTTCTGTTTACATGAATAAAACCTTCTATGGTCATACACCCAATGAAAATGGTTTGTTGGATCTCGATCGTAGTGATACACATATTCATAATATTGAAGCCAAAAGATGCAAAGTTAATAATGATAGTGCGACTTATTTGTGGCATTGCCGTTTAGGTCATATTGGTGTAAAGCGCATGAAGAAACTCCATGCTGATGGGCTTTTGGAATCACTTGATTATGAATCATTTTGATGCTTGCGAATCATGCCTCATGGGCAAGATGACTAAGACTCCATTCTCCGGAACAATGGAGCAAGCAACTGACTTATTGGAAATAATACATACTGATGTATGCAGTCCGATGAATGTTGAGGCTCGCGGAAGGTATCGTTATTTTCTGACCTTCACAGATGATTTGAGCAGATATGGGTATATCTACTTGATGAAACATAAGTCTGAAACATTTGAAAAGTTCAAAAAAAACTTCAGAGTGAAGTGGAAAATCATCATGACAAGAAAATAAAGTTTCTACGATCTGATCGGAGAGACAAATATTTGAGTTACGAGTTTGGTCTTCAATTAAAACAATGTGGAATAGTTTCACAAAATCATGCCACCTGGAACACCACAGCATAATGGTGTGCCCGAACGTCATAACCGTACTATTATTGGATATAGTGCAATCTATGATGTTTCTTACCGATTAACCACTATAGTTTTGAGGTTATGCATTAGAGACAGCTACATTCACGTTAAATAGGGCACCATCTAAATCCGTTGAGACGGCACCGTATGAACTATGGTTTGGCAAGAAACCTAAGCTGTCGTTTCTTAAAGTTTGAGGTTGCAATGCTTATGTGAAAAAGTTTCAACCTGATAAGCTCAAACCCAAATCGGAGAAGTGTGTCTTCATAGGATACCCAAAATAAAATGTTTGGTACACCTTCTATCACAGATCCGAAGGCAAGATATTCATTGTTGAGAATGGATCCTTTCTGGAGAAGGAGTTTCCCTCGAAAGAAGTGAGTGGGAGGAAAGTAGAACTTGATGAGGTAACTGTACCTGCTCCCTTATTGGAAAGTAGTTCATCACAGAAATCTGTTCCTGTGACTACTACACCAATTAGTGAGGAAGCTAATGATGATGATCATGTAACTTCAGATCAAGTTACTACCGAACCTCGTAGGTAAACCAGAGTGAGATCTGCACCAGAGTGGTACGGTAATCCTATTCCAGAGGTCATGTTACTTGACCATGACGAACCTACGAACTATGAGGAAGCGATGATGAGCCTAGATTCCGCGAAATGGCTTGAGGCCATGAAATCTGAGATGAGATCCATGTATAAGAACAAAGTATGGACTTTGATTGACTTGCCCAAAGAACGGCGAGCCATTGAGATTAAATGGATCTTCAAGAGGAAGACGGACGCTGATAGTAGTGTTACTATCTACAAAGCTAGAATTGTCGCAAAAAGGTTTTCGACAAGTTCAAGGTGTTGACTACGATGAGAGTTTCTCACTCATATCTATGCTTAAGTCTGTCCGAATCATGTTAGCAATTGCCACATTTTATGAAATCTGACAAATGGATAAACAAAACTACATTCCTTAATGGACTTATTAAAGAACAGTTGTATATGATGCAACAAGAAAGTTTTGTCAATCCTAAAGGTGCTAACAAAATATGCAAGCTCCATCGATCCATCTATGGACTGGTGCAAGCATCTCGGAGTTGGAATATACGCTTTGATAAGTTGATCAAAGCATATAGTTTTATACAGACTTGTGGTGAAGCATGTATTTACAAGAAAGTGAGTGGGAGCACTACAGTATTTCTGATAAGTATATGTGAATGGCATATTGTTGATCGGAGTTAATGTAGAATTATTCTGCAAAGCATAAAGGACTGTTTGAAAGGAGTTTTTGAAAGAAAGACCTCGGTGAAGCTGCTTACATATTGAGGATCAAGATCTATAGAGATAGATCAAGACGCTTAATAAGTTTTTCAATGAGTACATACCTTGACAAGATTTTGAAGTAGTTCAAAATGGAAGAGTCAAAGAAAGAGTTCTTGCCAGTGTTACAAGGTGTGAAACTGAGTAAGACTCAAAACCCGACCACGGCAGAAGATAGAGAGAGAATGAAAGTCATTCCCTATGCCTCAGCCATAGGTTCTATAAAGTATGCCATGCTGTGTACCAAACCTATTGTATACCCTGCCCTGTGTTTGGCAAGGGAGTACAATAGTGATCTAGGAGTAGATCACTGGACATTGGTCAAAATTATCCTTAGTGGAATAAGGATATGTTTCTCAATTATGGAGGTGACAAAAGGTTCGTCGTAAAGGGTTACGTCGATGCAAGTTTTGACACTGATCCAGATGACTCAAAGTCACAATCTAGACACATATTGAAAGTGGGAGCAATTAGCTAGAGTAGCTTCGTGCAGAGCATTGTTGACATAGAAATTTGCAAAATACATACAGATCTAAATGTGGCAGACCCGTTGACTAAACTTCCCTCACAAGCAAAACATGATCACACCTTAGTACTCTGGGTATTAATCACAAATCAATGTGAACTAGATTATTGACTCTAGTAAACCCTTTGGGTGTTGGTCACATGACGATGTGAACTATGGGTGTTAATCACATGGTAATGTGAACTATTGATGTTAAATCACATGGCGATGTGAACTAGATTATTGACTCTAGTGCAAGTGGGAGACTGAAGGAAATATGCCCTAGAGGCAATAATAAAGTTACTATTTATTTCCTTATATCATGATAAATGTTTATTATTCATGCTAGAATTGTATTAACCGGAAACATAATACATGTGTGAATACATAGACAAACAGTATGTCACTAGTATGCCTCTACTTGACTAGCTCGTTGAATCAAAGATGGTTAAGTTTCCTAGCCATAGAAATGAGTGATCATTTGATTAACGGGGTCACATCATTAGAGAATGATGTGATTGACTTGACCCATTCCGTTAGCATAGCACTTGATCGTTTAGTTTGTTGCTATTGCTTTCTTCATGACTTATATATGTTCCTATGACTATGAGATTATGCAACTCCCGTTTACCAGAGGAACACTTTGTGTGCTACCAAACGTCACAACGTAACTGGGTGATTATAAAGGTGCTCTACAGGTGTCTCCGAAGGTACTTGTTGGGTTGGCATATTTCGAGATTAGGATTTGTCACTCTGATTGTCGGAGAGGTATCTCTGGGACCACTCGGTAATGCACATCACTTAAGTCTTACAAGCATTGCAACTAATGAGTTAGTTGTGGAAAGATGTATTACGGAACGAGTAAAGAGACCTGCCGATAACGAGATTGAACTAGGTATTGGAATACCGACGATCGAATCCCGGGCAAGTAACATACCGATGACAAAGGGAACAACGTATGTTGTTATGTGGTTTGACCGATAAAGATCTTCATAGAATATGTAGGAACCAATATGAGCATCCAGGTTCCGCTATTGGTTATTGACAGAGACATGTCTCGGTCATGTCTACAAAGTTCTCGAACCCGTAGGGTCCGCACGCTTAAAATTCGGTGATGATCGTAATTAGGGTTTTAGTGTTTTGATGTACCGAAGATAGTTCGGAGTCCCGGATGTGATCACGGACATGACGAGGAGTCTCGAAATGGTCGAGACAAAAAGATTGATATATTGGAAGCCTATATTTGGATATCGGAATCGTTCCGGGTGAAATCAGGATTTTACCGGAGTACCGAGGGGTTACCAGAACCCCCCCCCCCCCCCGAGGGGGGGGGTTAATGGGCCTACATGGGCCCTAAGGGAGAAGAGGAGGGCCGACCAGGGCAGGCCACGCGCCCCCTCCCCCCCTAGTCCGAATAGGACAAGGAAGGGGGGCGGCGCCCCCCTTTCCTCTTTCCCCTTCCCCTTTCCTTCTCCAACAAGGCAAGAGGGGGGAGTCCTACTCCCGGTGGGAGTAGGACTCCTCCAGGCGCACCCCTAGGGGCCGGCCGCACCTCCCCCTCCCTCCTTTATATACGGAGGCAGGGGGCACCCCATGACACACAAGTTCATCTTCGTGATCGTTCCTTAGCCGTGTGCGGTGCCCCCTTCCACCATATTCCACCTCGGTCATATCATAGCGGTGCTTAGGCGAAGCCCTGCGTCGGTAGAACATCATCACCATCATCACACCGTCGTGCTGATGAAGCTCTCCCTCAACACTTGGCTGGATCGGAACTCGAGGGACGTCACCGAGTTGAACGTGTGCAGAACTCGGAGGTGTCATACGTTCGGTACTTGGATCGTTCGGATCGGGAAGACGTACGACTACTTCCTCTATGTTGTGTCAACGCTTCCGTTGCAAGTCTACGAGGGTACGTAGACAACACTATCCCCTCTCATTGCTATGCATCACCATGATCTTGCGTGTGCGTAGGAAAATTTTGAAATTACTACGTTCCTCAACAAAGCCGTAGTTTTCATTTGTGCGCATAAGTTTTGTATCATCTTGGAGTACACTTTTGGTACTAATATTAGGTACTATGCTAAATGAAGAGTTTGTCCATGGATACCCTATAAATGGTGCTGGATTCTGTCAAGACCTTACATATCAGTGTGGTGTTTTGATCCGGACACGATTATTGACTTGCTGCGATGCTTTCCATGTCTGGAGAATTTGTATATACAGGTGATGATTTCAAGCACATTGAAAGCCCATATATAATTTACTAGAATTAACCATGCAGCTGTTGCTCTTGCGACATAAACTTTTGTTCAGACATTAACTGTTATCAGGCTTCATGTCTATTTAGGCAAAAGCACATGGACAAAAAGGTATAACCAATCGGTGGCATAAGAAGCGTCGGGATTTTCTCAGTTCTCATGACATTCATTTGAGGAAAATAATGCTGGAAGGATATGCATCCAACCATGAAGACACTAGCTTTGTCACATTCTTACTGTTGATTGCGAGGGTGCTATTGTCCGTGAGGATTTAGGTTTTTAACACAAACTTTCTCAGGGATGGACACGTTTAATAGCCTAAAAACAAGTTTTAGGTGGACAAAAGGGCTTCTGAATGTGCTCGGCTTCTAGTTACAACAACTTGTCTTCATGTACTAGTAGATTTTCTGGCCTAGGCTCTTGATTTTCTGGATCATACCAATCCATTTGATTGCGACTGCCAAAAACTTTGGTTGAGTTAGATGTTATTGTCATGTTCAATCTGAATTTTGTGTAAACCTGATGAACAATTAATCATCGTGTTTTTGTACCTTTTTGTAAGCAGGAGTTAGATATGGCTGCCCTTTTCAACTCGTCTTGGACCCATATTTTCTTTCATACAAACCGGAGCTTCTATCAAGAAGCCTCACGGTTCCGAGAGGGAACTTGGTCACCTAATCTGTTTGTGAGACGACATACTCTGTCTCTTCCTGCCTTGATTTATTTTACAAAGGCAACATGCAACTGTGCTAAAAATATGAAATTAGTGGCTACGCGCATACGGGGGTGTGAGTTATCTAATCTTCTAACCCTTTCTATGGTTGCCATGGGCCTCCTTTTACAGATCAAGGGGTTACCAAAGTGGCAAAGTAGTCATTACGTACTGATAAGATAGCAAACAGTGCTATCATACCTAACTCTGCGGGCTGACAGGGCGCATTAAATGCACCGCTTAGTGTCACATCGTTGGTTGCCCGGCAAGGCTTGCCGGGCTATCTTGCCAGCTCCGCGCTCGCCCGATTGACACGTCGCAGGATGGGTGTCGTCTGAGGGTTTCTCCTATAGAAAATTGTTGCCATGTGGCGAATGGCTGCCACTTAATCACTTTGCGGCATGACACCGCATTGATCGATAGCGTGGGTCGTGGTAGAGTGGTTGGGTAGGTGGTTTTGCTTTCGTGAGTCCCGGCAGGTCCTGCCGGGGTGCTTTGGTTGTCTATCTCTAGGGGTGGCCTCGCCCCTTGCCGGACTCGCCTGCCCGGCAAGGGAGGCTCTTCGCTTGATGATATCTTGCTTCTCTGGTTCAATCTTGGTCTCTCTGATCTACATGTTGGCTCTCTGAATCTCTTGATTCCTTATGCATCTTGGTTTGGTGTTGGCCTATCCGTGCATGAGTCAGGGGAAAACATATACCCCTGTCTGTTTTCCCTGACATAAGCCCCCAGGCCTGAGCCATACGTTTCGCGTGGCACATTGGGTTAGGCCCCAAACAGTGTGTGGACACATGGCAGGAGAGGGCTGCGCGCGCCGGTTTGCCATGGCGACTAGTCAATCCAACATCCACTTTGCGCAATTACTGTGCTTCGTGGGGTCGTGGGATTGTTGAAGCTAAGGTAAAACGGTAACTTTTCGAAGCGTCGCGCCCCTGCTCCCCCTTTTCCCCTTAAGAGCAGGAAGGAATAGAGCGACATGATTCACCTGCCTCTCACCCCGCTCTCCCATCTTCTTCCTCTGCAAGCCAAATGACAGTACCTCCTCCGTCGTCGCTCTTCCCATCGAATCCCTCTCCTCTCCGTGTTGCTGCCTGATACGTCCATTTTGCGTCATGCTTTTATGTTAATATTTATTGCATTATGGGCTATGATTTCACGTTATGTCACAATACTTATGGCTATTCTCTCTTATTTTACCAGGTTTACCATGAAGAGGGGGAATGCCGGCAGCTGGAATTCTGACTTGAAAAGGAGCAAATATTGGAGACCTATTCTGCGCAACTCCAAAAGTCCTGAAACTCCACGGAATATCTTAAAATAAATAAAGAAAAATCATCGCCAAAGATGAAGGCCAGGGGGCCCACACCCTGCTCACGAGGGTGGGGGGCGCGCCCCTCCCCCCGGGCGCGCCCCCTACCTCGTGGGCCCCCTGGTGGCTCTCTGATGCCCATCTTCTCCTATATGAAGTCTTTCAATGAGAAAAAAATCATAAGCAACCTTTCGGGATGAGACTCCGCCGCCACGAGGTGGAACCTTGGCGGAACCAATCTAGGGCTCTGGCAGAGCTGTTCAGCTGGGGACACTTCCCTCCGGGAGGGGGAAATCATCACCATCGTCATCACCAACGCTCCTCTCATCGGGAGAGGGCAATCTCCATCAACATCTTCACCAGCACCATCTCATCTCCAAACCCTAGTTCATCTCTTGTATCCAATTCTTGTCTCTAAGTCCGGGATTGGTGCTGGTAGGTTGCTAGTAGTGTTGATTACTCCTTGTAGTTGATGCTAGTTGGTTTACTTGGTGGAAGATCATATGTTAAGATCCTTTATGCATACTATTACCCCTCTGATTATGAACATGAATATGCTTTGTGAGTAGTTACGTTTGTTCCTGAGGACACGGGAGAAGTCTTGCTATTAGTAGTCATGTGAATTTGGTATTCGTTCGATATTTTGATGAGATGTATGTTGTCTAACCTCTAGTGGTGTTATGTGAACGTCGACTACATAACACTTCACCATTATTTGAGCATAGAGGAAGGCATTGGGAAGTAATAAGTAGATGATGGGTTGCTAGAGTGACAGAAGCTTAAACCCTAGTTTATGCGTTGCTTCGTAAGGGGCTGATTTGGATCCATATGTTTCATGCTATGGTTAGGTTTACCTTAATACTTTTGTTGTAGTTGCGGATGCTTGCAATAGAGGTTAATCATAAGTGGGATGCTTGTTCAAGTAAGAACAACACCCAAGCACCGGTCCACCCACATATCAAATTATCAAAGTACCGAACGCGAATCATATGAGCATGATGAAAACTAGCTTGATGATATTCCCATCTGTCCTCGGGAGCTCTTTTCCTTATATAAGAATTTGTCCGGCTTGTCCTTTGCTACAAAAAGGATTGGGCCACCTTGCTGCACCTTATTTACTTTTGTTACTTGTTGCTCGTTACAATTTACCTTATCACAAAACTATCTGTTACCACTTATTTCAGTACTTGCAGAGAATACCTTGCTGAAAACCGCTTATCATTTCCTTCTGCTCATCGTTGGGTTCGACACTCTTACTTATCGAAAGAACTACGATAGATCCCCTATACTTGTGGGTCATCAAGACTTTTTTCTGGCGCCGTTGCCGGGGAGTGTAGCGCCTTTGGTAGGTGGAATTTGGTAAGGAAAAATTTATATAGTGTGCTGAAATTTTCTGTCACTTGTTACTATGGAAACGGAATCTCTGAGGGGCTTGTTTGGGGTATCTTCACCCCGTCCAGTAGAGCAAAGAGTTGCTCCTCAACCTACTGAACCTATTGAAAATGAAACTCCTTTTGCATTTCCTTCGGGTATTATGGAGAAACTGCTGGCTAATACTTTTACAGGAGATGGGACAAAGCATCCTGACGAGCATCTACGCTATTTGGATGATGTTTGTGGACTATTTAAGCTTGCAGGTATACCCGATGATGTTGTTAAGAAGAAGGCGTTCCCTTTATCTTTGGAGGGAGACGCATCGACATGGTATAGGCTATGTGATGATACGATATCATGGAACTATAAAAGAATGAAATTGGAATTTCATCAAAAGTATTACCCTATGCATCTTGTTCATTGTGATCGCAATTATATATATGATTTTTGGCCTCGCGAAGGAGAAAGCATCGCTCAAGCTTGGGGGAGGCTTAGATCAATGTTATATTCATGCCCCAATCATGAGCTCTCAAAATTGACAATTCTCCAGAATTTTTATTCTCGGCTTTCTGATAACAATCGCACCATGCTCGATACTTCTTGTGCTGGCTCTTTTATGATGAAGACTATTGAATTCAGATGGAATTTATTGGATAGAATTAAACGCAACTCTAAAGATTGGGACCTCGACGAAGGTAAGGAGTCAGGTATGACACCTAAGTTTGATTGTGTTAAATCTTTTATGGATACCGATATTTTCCGTAAGTTTAGCACTAAATATGGACTTGACTCTGAGATAGTAGCTTCTTTCCGTGAATCTTTTGCTACTTATGTTGATCTCCCCAAGGAGAAGTGGTTTAAATATCATCCTCCCATAGAAGTAAAAGTAGCTGCACCTATTAAAGTTGAAGAAAAGACCATCACTTATAATGATCCTATTGTTCCCACCTCTTATGTTGAGAAACCACCATTCCCTGCTAGAGTAAAGGATCATGCTAAAGCTTCAACTGTTGTTCGTAAAAGCAATACTAGAACTTATACACCTCCTAAGCAAGTCAAAGTAGAACCTAATATTGCTATTGTTAAAGATCTCTTGTCTGATAATATTGATGGGCATGTCATTGAATTCTCTGGTGAAACTGCTAGAATTGCTAAACCCTGTGATAGAGATAAACATAGACCTGTGGTAGGCGTGCCTGTTATTTCTGTTAAAATAGGAGATCATTGTTATCATGGCTTATGTGATATGGGTGCTAGTGCTAGTGTTATACCCATTGAATTATATAAAGAAATTATGCATGATATCGCACCTGCTGAGTTAGAAGATATTGATGTTACAATTAAACTTGCCAATAGAGATACTATATCTGCAATGGGAATTGTTAGAGATGTTGAAGTCTTGTGTGGGAAAACCAAATATCCCGCTGACTTTCTTGTTCATGGTTCTCCACAAGATAGCTTTTGTCCCATTATTTTTGGTAGACCCTTCTTGAATACTGTTAATGCTACGATAGACTGCAAAAAGAATGTTGTTACTGTTGGCTTGGATGATATGGTTCATGAGTTTAATTTCTCTAAATTCAGTAAACAACATCGTGGGGAAGAATTGCCTAGTAAGGATGAAATTATTGGTCTTGCTTCTATTGCTGTACCTCCTAGTGATCCTTTAGAACACTATTTGCTAGACCATGAAAATGATATGTTTATGAATGAAAAAAAGGAAATAGATGAAATATTCTTTAAACAGGAACCTATTCTGAAACACAATTTGCCTATTGAAATCCTAGGGGATCCTCCTCCACCCAAGGGTGATCCCGTTTTTGAGCTTAAACCGTTGCCTGATAATCTTAAGTATGCTTATCTTGCTGAAAAGAAAATATATCATGTTATTATTAGTGCTAACCTTTCAGAGCATGAAGAAGAAAGATTATTGAAAACTCTGAAGAAGCACCATGCCGCTATTGGATATACTCTTGATGATCTTAAGGGCATTAGTCCCACTCTATGTCAGCATAAAATAAATTTGGAAGCGGATGCTAAACCAGTATGTGATCCTCAACGACGTTTGAATCCTAAAATGAAAGAAGTGGTAAGGAAGGAAATACTCAAGCTTCTGGAGGCAGGTATAATTTGTCCCGTTGCTGATAGTCAGTGGGTAAGTCATGTCCATTGTGTCCCTAAGAAGGGAGGTATTACTGTTGTCCCTAATGATAAAGATGAATTGATTCCTCAAAGAATTATTACAGGTTATAGGATGGTAATTGATTTCCGCAAATTAAATAAAGCCACTAAGAAAGATCATTACCCCTTACCTTTTATTGATCAAATGCTAGAAAGATTATCCAAACATACACATTATTGCTTTCTAGATGGTTATTTTGGTTTCTCTCAAATACCTATGTCGGCTAAAGATCAATCGAAGACTACTTTTACATACCCTTTTGGTACTTTTTCTTATAGACGTATGCCTTTTGGTTTATGTAATGCACCTGCTACCTTTCAAAGATGCATGATGGCTATATTCTATGATTTTTGTGAAAAGATTTGTGAGGTTTTCATGGACGACTTTTCCGTCTATGGTTCCTCTTTTGATGATTGCTTGAGCAATCTTGATCAAGTTTTGCAGAGATGTGAAGAAACTAATCTTGTCTTGAATTGGGAAAAGTGCCACTTTATGGTTAATGAAGGTATTGTCTTGGGGCACAAAGTTTCTGAAAGAGGTATTGAAGTTGATAAAGCCAAGGTTGACGCTATTGAAAAGATGCCATGTCTCAAGGACATCAAAGGTATAAGAAGTTTCCTTGGTCACGCCGGATTTTATAGGAGGTTCATTAAGGACTTCTCAAAAATTTCTCGGCCTCTGACTAATTTATTACAAAAGGATGTACCATTTGTCTTTGATGATGATTGTGTAGAAGCATTTGAAATACTTAAGAAAGCATTAGTCTCTGCACCTATTGTTCAGCCACCTGATTGGAATTTACCCTTTGAAATTATGTGTGATGCTAGTGATTATGCTGTAGGTGCTGTTCTAGGGCAAAGAGTTGATAAGAAATTAAATGTTATCCATTATGCTAGTAAGACTCTAGACAATGCTCAAAGAAATTATGCTACTACCGAAAAGGAACTTTTAGCAGTTGTGTTTGCTTGTGATAAATTCAGACCCTATATTGTTGATTCTAAAGTAACTATTCACACTGATCATGTTGCTATTAAATATCTTATGGAAAATAAAGATGCTAAACCTAGACTTATTAGATGGGTTCTCTTGCTGCAAGAATTTGATTTGCATATTGTTGATAGAAAAGGAGCTGAGAACCCAGTTGCAGACAACTTATCTAGGTTAGAGAATGTTCTTGATGACCCACTACCTATTGATAATAGCTTTCCTGATGAACAATTAAATGTCATAAGCACTTCTCATAGCACTCCATGGTATGCTGATTATGCTAATTATATTGTTGCTAAATTTATACCACCTAGCTTCACATACCAACAAAAGAAAAAGTTCTTTTATGATTTGAGACATTACTTTTGGGATGACCCACATCTTTATAAAGAAGGAGTAGATGGTATTATTAGACGTTGTGTACCTGAGCATGAACATGAACAGATCCTACGCAATTGTCACTCTGAAGCTTATGGAGGACACCACGCTGGAGATAGAACTGCACATAAGGTATTGCAATCTGATTTTTATTGGCCTACTCTCTTCAAGGATGCCCGTAAGTTTGTTTTATCTTGTGATGAATGTCAAAGAATTGGTAATATTAGTAGACGTCAAGAAATGCCTATGAATTATTCACTTGTTATTGAACCATTTGATGTTTGGGGCTTTGATTATATGGGACCTTTTCCTGCCTCCAATGGATACACTCATATTTTAGTTGCTATTGATTTCGTTACTAAGTGGGTAGAAGCTATTCCAACTAGTAGTGCTGATCATAACACTTCTATTAAAATGCTGAAGGAAGTTATTTTTCCGAGGTTTGGAGTCCCTAGATATTTAATGACTGATGGTGGTTCACACTTTATTCATGGTGCTTTCCGTAAAATGCTTGCCAAATATGACGTTAATCATAGAATTTCATCTCCTTATCACCCACAGACTAGTGGTCAAGTAGAATTGAGTAATAGAGAGCTCAAATTAATTTTGCAAAAGACTGTTAATAGGTCTAGAAAGAATTGGTCCAAGAAACTTGATGATGCATTATGGGCATATAGAACTGCATATAAGAATCCTATGGGTATGTCTCCGTAAAAAATGGTTTATGGAAAAGCATGTCACTTACCTCTCGAACTAGAACATAAGGCATATTGGGCTATTAAAGAGCTTAACTATGATTTCAAACTTACTGGTGAGAAGAGGTTATTTGATATTAGCTCACTTGATGAATGGACAACCCAAGCCTATGAAAATGCCAAGTTGTTTAAAGAAAAAGTTAAAAGATGGCATGACAAAAGGATACAAAAGCGTGAGTTTAATGTAGGCGGTTATGTATTGCTATACAACTCTCGTTTAAGATTTTTTTGCAGGAAAACTTCTCTCTAAATGGGAAGGTCCCTACGTTATCGAGGAGGTCTATCGTTCCGGTGCCATAAAAATCAACAATTTCGAAGGCACAGATCCGAAGGTGGTAAACGATCAAAGAATCAAGCACTATATCTCAGGTAATCCTATAAATGTTGAAACCAATGTTATTGAAACCGTAACCTCGGAGGAATACATAAGGGACACTTTCCAGAATGTTCCAGACTCCGAAAAGGAATAGGTATGTGGTACGGTAAGTAAACCGACTCCAAAACAATTTTTAAGGCAATATTTCTCCATTTTGGAATATCTAGAAAAATAGAAAAATAGGTAGCAGTCCAGGGAGGACACGAGCCCTCCACGAGGGTGGAGGGCGCGCCGTACCCCCCTAGGCGCGCCCCCTACCTCGTGAGCACGTCGTGTGCCCTCCGGACTCCATTTTCCTGCACGATACGTATTTTGGTCGGTAAAAGTTCATTATATATTCTCCCGAAGGTTTTGACCCCCGTATCACGCAAATATCCCCTGTTTTTGTTTCGAGCTGTTTCCATTGCAGATTTGAGAATTCCGGAGACTCGATCATCCTTCTATGAGGGTGAGCCTATGCCATGGAAGGGGACGACAAGCTTGCGTCATCAACAACACCTCCACCTCCAACAACAAAGAAGGGGACCTCATCACATGGGTATGGGCACTCCCCTTGGCAACTGCCAAGCTTGGGGGAGGTGCCCCGGTATCGTATCACCATCACAACTCCTATCTTTACCATTTTTCTTAGTTCGATCCTATTAGTAGTATCTTGATTTAGTAGAATAAAGTCACGGCATGATCTAGTTTTGAAGTTTGCTTTATGATCCCTCTATGCAATCTAGTCCGTGAGCTATATATAATAAGGATTAGTGTTGAGTCAAGGGCTTGATTATTTTGCCATGATCTTGAGTGAATAAAAGAAAGAATAAAAAGAAACAAAGAGTTCATATTGATCTTATTGAGAGTAATGACTTCACATAGAAAGAGTATGATGATTAAAAAGTTGTTAGGAGTTGGAAAATATAGCTTTAGTCATCGTGGAAATTAATAGGAAGTAATAAGGAGAGAGAGAGGTTTCACATATAGATATACTATCATTAACATCTTTCATAATTGGGAGCACTCATTAAGTATGACATGCTAAAGAGTTGATGTTGGACAAGGAAGACAACGTAATGGGTTATGTTTTCTCGCATCTCAGTTAAAGTATATTGTCATGGATCATTCAAACATGTTGAGCTTGCCTTTCCCCCTCATGCTAGCCAAATTCTCAGCACCAATTAGAGATACTACTTGTGCTTCCAAATACCCTTAAACCAGTTTAGCCATGAGAGTCCACCATATCTACCTATGGATTGAGTAAGATCCTTCAAGTAAGTTGTCATCGGTGCAAGCAATAAAAATTGCTCTTTAAATATGCATGACTTATTAGTGCAGAGAAATAAGCTTTGTACGAACTTGTTGTGGACGCAATAAAAGCGATGGACTGCATAATAAAGGTTCACATACAAGGGGCAATATAGAGTGACGTTCTTTTGCATTAAGATTTTGTGCATCCAACCATAAAAGCGCATGGCAACCTCTGCTTCCCTCTGCGAAGGGCCTATCTTTTATTATTATCCTCTATCTTATGCAAGAGTCAAGGTAATCTTCACCTTTCCCTTTTTCATTTTATCCTTTGGCAAGCACTTCATGGTGGGGTGATCCTGATATATATATCCAATTGGATGTACGTTAGCATGAACTATTATTGTTGACATCACCCAAAGGTGAATAAGTTTGGAGGCAGCATTATAAGCCCCAATCTTTCTCTGTGTCTGATTGAAACTTCATAACCACAAGTATTGCGTGAGTGTTAGCAATTATGAAGGACTAAGTGATAGTTGAGTATGTGGACTTGCTTTTAAGCTCTGACATAGACTCCTTTCGATGGTATGATAAATTGCAATTGCTTCAATGACTGAGGTTATAATTTGTTAGCGCCTAATAAGGTTTCTGATTCATACTTTTGCATTGTGAAAAGATCATCACTTGAACATAAGTAATCATATGACAAATCTATATATGTTGTTGTTATGAAACAATCATGATACCTTCATGTACGTATTTTTATTTTTATCGACGCCTCTACCTCTAAACATGAGGACATATTTATTGTTATCGGCTTTTCGCTTGAGGACAAGCGAGGTCTAAGCTTGGGGGAGTTGATACGTCCATTTTGCGTCATGCTTTTATGTTAATATTTATTGCATTATGGGCTGTTATTTCATGTTATGTCACAATACTTATGGCTATTCTCTCTTATTTTACAAGGTTTACCATGAAGAGGGGGAATGCCGGCAGCTGGAATTCTGGCTGGAAAAGGAGCAAATATTGGAGACCTATTCTGCGCAACTCCAAAAGCCCTGAAACTCCACAGAATATCTTAAAATAAATAAAGAAAAATCGTCGCCAAAGATGAAGGCCAGGGGGCCCACACCCTGCTCACGAGGGTGGGGGCGCCCCCTCCCCCTGGGCACGCCCCCCTACCTCATGGGCCCCCTGGTGGCTCTCCGACGCCCATCTTCTCCTATATGAAGTCTTTTGATGAGAAAAAAATCATAAGCAACCTTTCGGGACGAGACTCCGCCGCCACGAGGCGGAACCTTGGCGGAACCAATCTAGGGCTCCGGCAGAGCTGTTCTACCGGGGACACTTCCCTCCGGGAGGGGGAAATCATCACCATCGTCATCACAAACACTCCTCTCATCGGGAGAGGGCAATCTCCATCAACATCTTCACCAGTACCATCTCATCTCCAAACCCTAGTTCATCTCTTGTATCCAATTCTTGTCTCTAAGTCCGGGATTGGTGCTAGTAGGTTGCTAGTAGTGTTGATTACTCCTTGTAGTTGATGCTAGTTGGTTTACTTGGTGGAAGATCATATGTTCAGATCCTTTATGCATACTATTACCCCTCTGATTATGAACATGAATATGCTTTGTGAGTAGTTACGTTTGTTCCTGAGGACACGGGAGAAGTCTTGCTATTAGTAGTCATGTGAATTTGGTATTCGTTCGATATTTTGATGAGATGTATGTTGTCTAACCTCTAGTGCTGTTATGTGAACGTCGACTACATAACACTTCACCATTATTTGGGCCTAGAGGAAGGCATTGGGAAGTAATAAGTAGATGATGGGTTGCTAGAGTGACAAAAGCTTAAATCCTAGTTTATGCGTTGCTTCGTAAGGGGCTGATTTGGATCCATATGTTTCATCCTATGGTTAGGTTTACCTTAATACATTTGTTGTAGTTGCGGATGCTTGCAATAGAGGTTAATCATAAGTGGGATGCTTGTTCAAGTAAGAACAGCACCCAAGCACCGGTCCATCCACATATCAAATTATCAAAGTACCGAACGTGAATCATATGAGCGTGATGAAAACTAGCTTGACGATATTCCCATGTGTCCTCGGGAGCTCTTTTCCTTATATAAGAATTTGTCCGGCTTGTACTTTGCTACAAAAAGGATTGGGCCACCTTGCTGCACCTTATTTACTTTTGTTACTTGTTGCTCGTTACAATTTACCTTATCACAAAACTATCTGTTACCACTTATTTCAGTACTTGCAGAGAATACCTTGCTGAAAACCGCTTATCATTTCCTTCTGCTCCTCGTTGGGTTCGACACTCTTACTTATCGAAAGGACTACGATAGATCCCCTATACTTGTGGGTCATCACTGCCGCAGGAATGGGGAAGAAACCCGCAGAGAAGAGAAAGCCGGCAGCCGCAATGAGGGAGGCTGTCGCTGAGGGAAGCAAGAGGTCGGCGGAGCTGGACAAGAAACGGAGCGAAGATTTCATCTTCGTCCCGTCCACCTTGAGTGGTCCTGTTCTTCAGGCGAGGTATTGGTATCTGTGGGGGAGGCCCGTCGAAGGAGGGCATGGAGCGCCTATGGTTTATGCGGTGGGGAAGGAAGATCCGCTGGATTCGTATTGATTCTTTAGTGCTTACTTCATCTGCAGACTTTGTCCTTCGTTCTTCGAGTTCTTTGAGGCAATCACGAATACCTATGGATTCCACCTCCTTGACTTCAAGCCAAATGCAATGGCGACCATGGCCATTTTCGCGCATTTGTGCGAGAATTTCGTTGGAGTCAAGCCCAATGTGGATTTGTTCCGGCATTACTTTGTTCCGTGGGTGGAGAGCAAAGTTAACCGCTCCGGAATCATCAGCTGGATGACGCGCGTGGTGAGGAAGATCTGGGATTACCTCCCTGGGTATCAGCGCGAGAGGTGGGATGAATGGAGAGGGGATTGGTGCTGGATCCAGGATAAAGAAGCCCCCAAGTTCTGCGAAGCACGGAAGGAATGTGTCGAGCGCGACAAGGATTGGAGCACCAAGGGCCTCTCTGAGGATAGGTTGCACCCAGCAATCAATAGGATCACCCGTCTGAGGACTGTCGGGTTAACCATTGAGCATTTGGGGGCAGACATTCTTCTCCACCGCATCTCGCCACTGCAGGAAAGGGACAGACCCACGTGGTTGTATGGCGATGATGTGGATAGGATGTGGCTGCTCCCACGATTGGCCAATAACTTATCAGTTGACGGCCATGGCTAGCTATGCGACCAACTGTTCGGTCGCTTCAAGATGTTCAAGCTCCCGGCAACTGCCATCCCTCTGAACATCAATTCTGCGCGAGACTAGATACTGAAATGGATGCCGGACTATAATGCCGAAGGGGTAGCGGGCACCTGGCAGCTACCTCCAGTGGTCGAGCACCCTGGTGGCGAAGGCCACCAGGACTCAAACTGGAATGTATAAACACACCTCCACTACGGAGGTGGCGTATATCCTAAAGAGGATTGAGGAGGACAAGGCCGCCCGCCTCGTGGATATGGATAAGGCCGCGAAGGCCAGGAAGGGCAAAGGGAAGGCGGAGGGCGGGAGTTCTTCCCACGACGGCAGCGAGGCGCAAACCATGGAAGGGGCTGCCGGGGAAGAGCTTGCCGGGGATAACTTTGATGGGCTAGAGGCCCTATCCATAGTAGCAATGGAGCTTCAGGAGGAGGAGGAGGTTGGCGTGGTGGCGGATCCTGACAAAGAGTGGCTCGCGGCTGGGCCACAAGCCCCCGAGCTGGACCCAGACCAGCACACCTACAAGCGTGCCGCTGCTCATGGGGCGACGACTTCCAACCCAGTGCTAGTCGTCAAGAGGGTGAAGAAGGCCACCAGGGCAGATGTGTCATGTCACCAGTCTCCTCATCTTGCTCAGGACGAGGCCTCCTTCGCTAAACGGACGGCGGACACAGAGGCGGAGTCCAACCCCTGCTCCGGCTTGAGCTCCTCGTAGAGCTTGTCTTCCCCGGAGCTCCTGGCACCACGGAAAGCATTAAAGCTGCCAGGGAGTTCTTCCCCTTCTCCTCTAAAGAGAGGACGGGAGTCTCCACCTCCCGTGGAGTTTAATTTGAACTCCATGCTCGTTGGAGAAGAGTAAGGAGGATTTTTCCTTTTGGTGGATAGCTTGTGCATATCTGATTATTTTTGCTGACTGACCTCTTGTTCTTGTTGTTGTTGGCAAGGAAATGGAGGAGGACACAGAAACCCTCATCCACCGTTCCTGGAAGAGGCTTCGGCGCCTCGGGTCGCTGAAGGGCGCGGAGAGCTTGGCCTTGGCAGTGGAGGATGCAAAAGACCCCATGTCGAGCCCCCAGTCCAGCCCTCGGCCCGGGAGTGGAGACTTGGTCCCATCCGCCGGAGGCGATGGGGACGGTCTCCCCGTTCGCCTGGCGAAGGAGGAGGTGAGGTGACGGAGGGCGAGCTCCTCCTCGAGGGGCGTGCTTCCCCCGCTGCTCAAGCTGAAGAACCCGCTGTGGAACCCTCTGTGGGTGAGGCTATGCAGAAGGCTGCTGAGACTTCCACGACAAAGGGCAAAGCTCGTGGCCTGGTAACAGCTGTTGCCGGTAATACAAGGGTTCCTGCCTGGCAGACTTCCCCAGGTACCTTATAATTTTTTTCTTTGCTCTGACTGTGTCTCCTGATTTCTCCATTCGCTTGAGACTCCTGCTTCCTCATCTTTCACTGGCCTTTTAATGCGCATCCCCCCAAGCCGAGGAACCAGAGCTGCTGGAGGCGGTGGCTGATATAGGAAGGGCTGCCGCGGATGAGGCCGTGCAGATTGCTTTTGCTGAGGGACAGGATCTTGCTGCCGGGAATGTACAGGGCTCTTTGGCGGTGGTGGAGCACTCTTTGGAGGATTCCCCAGTAGAGAAAGTGTTTCTCAAGGCGAAAATTCCCCTCCAAACCATGGACCCACTCCCCTCCTCCGGGATCGTCACTAAGGCCTCGCCGTCCTCCTCAAACACACTGGCCATGGTGTTGTCGTTGTGTGATATCGGAGCCCCAGGCCCGTCCTCGATGATGGACGTGGAGCTCGATGAAGAGCTTCAATGCCTCTTGGCGCCGCTATACCTGGGAGCCGGGGAGGTCGATGACTCAGCTACTATCACAATGGATTTGTCCTTCATGGAGTCCATGGTGGCGGGCGTGAAGGAGATGTAGGCCCCGCATGGTCAGAAGTGGTAGGAGCTCAAGGAGCGGCGCGAGTCTGCCGGCGGGGTGGACCAGATGCTGAAGGACAAATGCTTGGAGCTGCGCGAATGGTACGACAAGCAATTCAAGGTGCTCCTGAGGTAGCAAGAGATGCTCCTATTGACGAGGGAGAATGTGTTGGCTCAGGAGATGCACTTGGCAGAGCGGAAGGCATCCCTGGATGTCAAAGAGCAGGAGATCTCCCTCCGGGAGGAAAAACTCGAAGCAACCCTTCGCGCCAAGGATGAAGGTCTAGAGGCCCTGGTGCAGCAACGCACAAAGGAATTGGAGGACAAGCATGGAGCCGCCCTGGACGCCCTTGCCGCTGACCATGTGATAACCCACAAGTATAGGGGATCGCAATAGTTTTCGATAAGTAAGAGTGTCAAACCCAACGAGGAGCTAAAGGTAGAACAAATATTCCCTCAAGTTCTATCGACCACCGATACAACTCTACGCACGCTTGACGTTCGCTTTACCTAGAACAACTATGAAACTAGAAGTACTTTGTAGGTGATGTTGGATAGGTTTGCAAGATAATAAATAGCAAGTAAATAAAAGGTAGGGGCTGTTGTAAGTAAAGAAGCAATAAAGTAAATATAGCGAGTGTGGAAAAGTGGTGGTAGGAATTTCGAAATTGCCCCTAAGCAATTGACTACTTTACTAGACCGATAGCAAGTATTATGTGGGAGAGGCCACTTCTAGCATGTCATCCCTGACTTGGAATTCTATGCACTTATGATTGGAACTATTAGCAAGCAATCTGTCAGGACCCCGACTCAATGTCACATCGATCTAGCTTGTAACACCTCATATCACTTTGCGGCCTCACGCACGGTATTCCCACGGGTGTCGCCTTACCTTTTCCCGGGACCGTTTGCACCTTTTGGCTCACGCATATGATGATGTCGCTAGCATCCATATGATAAGGAGCCCGGGCTGACATGACTAGTCGTAAACCCAAAGTGGCACAGACTTACAGGGACAGGCATCCATGACCCAGCATCGAACGTGTCGGTCATCAGCAAGTGGGTCTGGGCTGTAGCACTGGGCTAGCAGGACTCCGGTAAACCGGGCTGTAGCGGGCTAACAGGGCTCCGGTACTCAATGCATGACATTTCCCCGAAGGGACAGACACAGGAACGAAGAAGGACACATGCCGGCCAGCCTAAGTGTTCCGGAGCAGTAGCAAGCTACCATGGCTCAATGGAAACACTAGGAGACATTTCCCGGTAAGAGAGGCTACTAAAGATAAACAACTAGATAGTCAGATCCCACACATACCAAGCATTTCAATCATACACACAATATGCTCGATATGTGCAAATACAACAAGGCATCACAACATGACTCTACGACACAAGTACTTTATTTAAAGGCTTAGAGAGCCATACATAACATACATACAAGTACGGGTCACACAACCCACATTCAAGTCATACAGTCATACAAACTAGCAGCGGAAGTAACTTGTCTGAGTATAGACAACTAGTAAAATAAAAGAGGCTTGGAAAGCCTAGCTATACTACGTGGACCTTCACAAGCTCAGGATCACCACCTGGGCCTTAGTCTACTCGTCGATGTCAGCGTCTACGAAGAACCCATCAGAAGGGGTTGCAGCGCCTTCTGTAAAATGTAAATTATAGCAACATGAGTACAAAGGTACCCAGCAAGACTTACGTCAGATCCTACATACATGCACATTATCAAGAAGGGTTGGTGGAGTTATTGCAGCAAGCCAGCTTTGACTCTTGGCTAAGCTATCCTACGAGACTCCAACTTGAAATGGTTTTGCGCACACGAGTCCACTACTCACCACTTTAATACACCACCGAGGATCCACCTCCGTCATCCTACGGAAGAGCCATCCTCGGCACTCACGCTTATCTTGAGATTTTTAGTAGTATCCATTCACTTGTCTATGAACTGTATAAGCAACCAAGTAGTCCTTTACCGCGGACGCGGCTATTCAAATAGATCATGTTAACCCTGCAGGGGTGTACTTCTTCATACATGTTTCCACCACTTAGCATCTGCACACGACATGTGCTCGGCAGACTTCAAGCGAAAGCCGACGTGGGTGTAGACCACGACCTACCTAAACACCTAAGTCTCTAGTCCAGGTTTATCGCCTATCCAGGTTCCATCCGCAGAGAGTCCGGCCGAGGTTTCCCATACGGCCCCGAACGATGTGTACAGGGTTCCCGAGATACCTAACGGGTATTCGATACACCGTGCCACGTACCTACCGCATCACAGCCCACCCCGCGGTCAGCGCTGTCCACGGCCTCCAGTAAGCTACAAACACCAGAAACTACTTGCAACTCCTGGACAGAGGACTAGGGTGAATAAGAAGTCAAGCGGGGTCATATTTCAGGGCCCAATGCATGGTAGTAGCTGAATCTTAAATCACGCATACAGATCTCAGTTCTTAAGGTCGGCTTCAATGAAACAACCCACCATGTACTCCTACATGGCCTCTCATCGATACCTTTACCAAATCGTGTTCACCACATCACTCTCATTACCAACATGATCATTTCACTCTAGCCCATCACCCAGATGAACCAGACCTGACACGACTCTAAGCATAGCAGGCATAGCAAGGTAGGAACAACACATAAATATGGCTCAATCAATTCCTACACATGCTAGTGGGTTTCATCTAATTACTGTGGCAATGACAGGTCATGCAGAGGAAATGGGTTCAACTACCGTAGCACACAGCAGTTTGAAACGCGTTGTCTTAATGCAGTAAAAGAGAGCAAGAGCGAGAACATGGGATTGTATCGATATGATCAAATGGTTGGTTGCTTGCCTGATCGATCGATGCACGGATACGGTTCTTCGCTAGGGTAATCACGGTACTCCTCGGAGGCAGAACCTGCCGCAAAGAACACCGATACACAACCATCACCAAACAATGTGCGACAATATGATGCATGCATGAAACATGGCAATATGAGTGTGTTGGGCTAATGCAACTAAAACCAGATGGGTTTGAATCAATTTGAACCAAAGATTCAAATTTCAAACTCATAAATGGCCCTTTAAAGTGTTTTATCTTGTTCTGCACTAAACCTCAAGTTAGTTTGTTTAAACATGCATGAAACTAGTACAGATGGATAGATTGGATTTTTCTGATCATTTTTCATATATAATTTGTTTGATTTGGAGCTACGGTTGAATTTATATGAATTTTTGAAGTTTGGGTTATTTTCTGGAATTTATAAATCATTTTAGATTTATTTTAATTCCAGAAAAGGATTACTGCGTCAGCATGAGGTCATGCTGACCTCAGCAAGTCAACAGACCGGCCCAGGTCAAACTGACCAGTGGGTCAAGGGTGTCAGTGGATAATTAACTAATTTAATTTAGTTTAAACTAATCTGGATAATTAGCAGAAGGGGGCCCCACCTGTCATTGACTCAACAGAGTCAACCAGGGCCCACCCGTGGTCAAAGTCAAAACGGCTGCACCGGCGTTTAGCCGCCGGCGAGCTCGACGCGGCGGCGGAAGTGGTTTTGGCCATTCCGGCCACCAAATGGAGCGCGGAAGGCATCTACGTGGAGCTGGGGACGAACCGCAACTCTTGGTGGAGCGAGTTGAGGTCGGGGTGGCCGGAGTTGGCGCCGGCGACGACCTAGGCGGTCACCGGAGTTCGGGTGAAGGCGAACTCGGGGCTAGGGTGTGCGGTGAGGTGCGGGGAGTGCATGGTTGGACTCTACGCAGCGTGGTGAGTGCGTTGGACACCGTGAGGTGGCCGGAGGATGGCCGGGAGCACGTCGGCGACGAGATCCGCGGCGGTGCGTGCGAGTGATCTTCGTGCGGTGGCTACACGGCTCGGGGGCGAGAGAGGAAGGGTAGGAGGGGTAGGTAGGCTCACAGAGCACCCGTAGAGGCCACCGGCGGGGTCGGGGACGAGCTGATGCGGCGACGACGTTGAAGGGGATCTCCGGTGACGGCGAACTCGGGCGAGGTCGGTGCGGTTGACTCGGGCCTCACGAGCACGCGGGGCTCTGTTAGCTCGACGAAGTGGACGGCGACGGAGCTCCTGGACACGGTGGCGCGGCGTGGGGTTGACGGAGAGCGCGTCTACGGCGTAGGCACGGCGGCGGTGGCGTCGGCCATGGCTGGGGGGCGCGAGGGGGAGGAGCTGGAGAGGAGAGGGGGCGTCTGGGGGTTCGGGGGAGAGAGAGGGGTCAATCCATAACGTTAGCCGGGCGAGTGGAGCGGCAAGGCGGCGAGCAGGTGCGTGGCACCCATGCGGTGCTCGCCGTCGAGCACCTTGCCTGCCTGCCTGGCCGGCAAGCAGCTCGCTGGCGCGGCGCTGGGCTGGGCCGGCAGGTGGGCCGGGTTGCAGGCGCTAGGTAAGTTTTTTTTCCTTTCTGTTTTCTGTTACTCTTTTTCTATTTTTCTACAACTTTGTTGAATTAATAAAAAAACTTAGGCAACTCCTAAAATCACCAAACTGCTCCTGGTCCATGGTTGGATAATTTCCAACATGAAACATTTTAGTTTGGAGATATTTGAGCATTTAAAATATTTTATAAATTTAAAATGCCCAAATTCAAATAATTATGAATTAACTCAAAGACCTTAGGATGACCTAGAAAACTGTGCATCACTTTTGGTAGAGGTTCTGAACCAAGACAAAAATGATGGACATTTTAGAAGGGCATTTCAGGTTCATTGAAAAAGTTTTTAGTAAACCCTAGTTGGTTTCAGAGGGGGCTGGGGGTTCTGACATCCCCATTTCAAGTTTCTGTTGAAAGAATAAACATGATGCAACACTCTAATGCATGAACTAGCTAGGGTGTGACAACTCACCCCCACTCAAAAGAATCTCGACCCAAGATTTGGGTTCCTCCGGGAAGAAAGCGGGATACTCGAGTCGAAGACGATCCTCCCTTTCCCAAGTTGCTTCATTCTTAGAATGGTGCGACCATTGAACCTTGAGAAACTTTATATTATGACGTCGAGTGGTACGCTCAGCTTGATCGAGGATACGAACGGGGTACTCTCGATACGTGAGATTATCTTGGAGATCAAGCGTTTCGTGGTCTACTCCACGGATAGGATCCGAGAAGCAACGCCTGAGTTGAGAAACGTGGAAGACGTCGTGGACTCTGGAGAGATGCGGGGGTAGTTCCAATTGGTAGGCAACTTCTCCTCATTTTGCGAGAATGCGAAAAGGTCCAATGTAACGAGGAGCCAATTTGCCCTTGATACCGAAGCGATGGGTTCCCTTCAGAGGAGTAACCCGAAGGTAAGCCTTCTCGTCAACCTCAAAAGTCATAGCCTTATGTTTTCGGTCGTATTGACTCTTTTGATGAGATTGGGCTGTTTTCAACTTTTCATGAACGATGCGAACTTGCTCTTCTGCTTCCTGAATCATATCTGGGCCAAAGAATTGTCTTCCCCCGGTTTCTGACCAGTTAAGAGGCGTTCGACACCTTCGTCCATAGAGAACTTCAAAAGGGGCTTTGCCCAAGCTGGATTGATAGCTGTTGTTATAAGCAAATTCGGCAAATGGAAGGCATTTCTCCCACTCCATTCCGAATGAGATAACAGAAGCTCGAAGCATGTCTTCTAGAATCTGGTTGACGCGTTCCACTTGACCACTTGATTGAGGGTGGAAAGCGGTACTAAAAGAAAGGCGGGTTCCCATAGCATTTTGGAAACTTTCCCAAAATTGAGAGGTGAAAAGACTTCCTCGATCCGAGTTAATTTCCAAAGGAACACCATGGAGAGACACTATTCGAGAGATGTACAAGTCTGCTAACTGACTAGCAGTTATACTCTCACGAACAGGCAGGAAATGGGCCACTTTGGAAAGACAATCGATAATGACGAAGATAGCATTATTCCCTCTCTTGGTCCTGGGAAAACCGGTGATGAAGTCCATACCAATTTTATCCCATTTCCATTCAGGAATAGCTAGGGGTTGAAGGGTGCCAGCAGGCCGTTGATGCTCTGCTTTTACACGACGGCAGACGTCGCAATTAGCAATATACTGAGCAATTTCTCTTTTCATCCTAGTCCACCAGAACCTCTGGCGTAGGTCCTGATACATCTTGGTACTACCGGGATGAATGGTGAGAGGAGATTCATGAGCCTCCTTAAGGATTAACTGCCGTAGATGTTGGTTCTTGGGAACCACTAAATGGTTCTCAAAGTACACAACACCATGATCATTTGTGGAGAAACATCTAGCACCTCCGCTAGCAATGTTCTCCTTGATCTTAGATATTCCCTTATCTCGCTTTTGGGTAGCGATGATTTGATCCGTAAGAGTAGGTTTCGCCACCAAGGTGGAAAGAAATCCTTGAGGAACAATGTGAAGGTTAAGCTTCCGAAATTCCTCATGGAGAAGCGGTTGACTTTGTTGTAACATCAGGTTGTTACAATAAGATTTACGACTTAGCGCATCAGCCATGACGTTGGCTTTCCCTGGGGTGTAAATTATTCCTAAGTCGAAATCTGTGATCAACTCGACCCAACGTCTTTGCCTGAGATTCAAATCCGGTTGGGTGAAGATGTACTTCAGACTTTGGTGATCAGTGAATATTTCGCAACGATTACCGAGGAGGTAATGTCGCCAGGTTTTAAGTGCATAGACTACAGCTGCAAGCTCTAGATCATGAGTAGGATAATTCTCCTCATGTGGGTGCAATTGCCGTGAAGCGTAAGCAATTACGTGTCGATCTTGCATGAGAATGCAACCTAGTCCTTGTCGCGAGGCGTCGCAGTAGATAACAAAGTCCTTAGAGAAATCTGGCGGTACCAATACGGGAGCAGATGTCAGGCGTCTTTTCAGTTCCTGAAAGCTATGCTCACATTGTGGAGTCCACTCGAACTTTTTATCTTTCTTGAGGAGTCCGGTTAGAGGTTTTGCAACTTTGGAGAAGTTCTCGACAAAGCGACGACAATAGCTCGCAAGGCCAAGGAAACTCCGAACTTGCTTGACTGATTCAGGTGGAGTCCAGTTAAGGACGGCTTGAACTCGCTCAGGGTTAACAGCAATGCCTTTACCAGAAATTACATGTCCAAGATAGGTCACTTCTGACAACCAGAATTCACATTTAGAAAATTTGGCATAAAGGCGATGCTCTCGAAGTTTCTTCAACACTAGCCTTAGGTGTTCGGCATGTTCTTCCTCGTTCTTGGAGTAGATGAGTATATCATCGAGGTAAACCACGACGAATTTATCCAAATACTCCATGAAGATAGAGTTCATCAACCGAGAGAAGGTGGCTGGAGCGTTGGTTAAACCGAAGGACATGACGGTGTACTCGTATTGGCCATAACGAGTAACAAAGGCCATTTTCGGAATGTCCCCGTTTCTGATTTTGATTTGATGGTAGCCCAACCTCAAATCCATTTTAGAGAAGACTGAGGATCCAGCGAGCTGATCATACAGGTCGTTGATCCTAGGGAGCAGATACTTGTTCTTAATTGTGACCAAGTTGACAGGTCGATAATCTACAACCATCCGGTCGGTACCATCCTTCTTCTTGACGAAGAGGATGGGACAAGCCCAAGGAGATGAACTAGGTCGGATGAAACCCTTTTTTAAGGACTCATCGAGTTGTTTCTTAAGCTCGGCTAGTTCAAAAGGTGCCATCTTGTAGGGTCTTCTGGAAATCGGGACAGTTCCTGGAATGAGATCTATCACGAATTCGACATCTCTGTCAGGTGGAACACCTGGCAATTCCTCTGGGAATACATCCGGAAAGTCACGGACTACCGGAACATCCTCAAGGTCTGGCAAAGGGCTGGCGTTAAGAGAATATAACTGTCGCTTGGTTATTCGGGTCAAGACATTGACTATCTTCCCCGAAGGATGGGTGAGTTGAACAGTCCTAGAGAAGCAATCAATTTTGGCATGATGGGCTGACATCCAGTCCATACCCAAGATGATATTAATATCCGAAGATTTGAGGGCTATCAAAGATGCGAGAAAAACAAGTTTGTCGACTTGATTTTCATTTCCATGGCTTACTCTAGAAGTTTGCCATTTGGATCCCGGAGTTTTAATTACCATAGAGGTGGGCATCTAACAGAATGTGGTGTTATGAAAACGAGCATAGCTCTCGGATATAAATGAATGAGATGCTCCTGTATCAAAAAGAACAGATGCTGGGTGGCAATTAACAAGGAGCGTACCGAGAACGACGTTGGGATCTTCTTGAGCCTCTTCCGCAGAAACACAATTAACATGGCCACGAGCAGTGGTGGCCGGCTTGGCGTAGAACACTTTCCCTGTCGGCTTGCCACGGACAACAGTTTTTGCTGTCTGGTTGGGGTTGGTTTGGGGACACTCGCGCATATAGTGGCCTGATTCCCCACACTTGAAACAAGTCACGGAACTGGTACGTGGAGGAGCATTGTTGGTTGGACCACCATAGGGCTTGGCTGGTGCATATGGCTGAGCTGGGCGAGGCGCCTGGAAGGATGGCCTCGGTGTGAACCTGGGTGGCAGGGCAGTGTTAGGCACCCACACGCGGCGCTTCTGAGGACCAGCACCGGATGAGGAACCCAAGTCACGGCCATGCTTGCGTGTTGCTTCATAATCAGTCTGACCAGTCTCAGCACTGATGGCTTTGTTAACAAGCTTCTGAAAAGATGTGCACTCATGCAGATGGAGGTCGCGGCGAAGCTCAGGACTAAGCCCCTTACGGAACCTTGTCTGCTTCTTGGCATCAGTAGAAACTTCCTCCGTTGCATAACGGGCAAGGTTACCAAACTCCCTGCTGTAAGCGTCAACAGAGAGTCGACCTTGAGTGAAACTACAGAACTCCTCACGTTTACGGTCCATGAGACCCTCCGGAATGTGATGTTCACGGAAAGCCTCGCTGAATTCAGCCCAAGTAGTGACATGGTCTGCTGGGCACATAGCTTCATAATTCTCCCACCATAGACTGGCGGGGCCTTCAAGATGATATGCAGCAAAGGTGACCTTGTCAGCCTCAGCCACTAGCGCAGAACGCAGTTTGTGAGAAATACTGCAAAGCCAGTCATCAGCGTCGAGAGGCTCGACGGAGTGGTGGAACGTGGGTGGATGTAACTTGATGAAATCACTGAGTGACACCAAGTTAGTCCTCTGATGGTGTGTTGTGTTCTGTTCAATACGCTCCAACAAACGGTTGGTCTCCCGCTTGTTTCTCTCAGCCTCTAGCATAACTTCTGCCAGAGAGGGAGGGTGAGGCAGATTTGTATCCCCAACTCTGCTGCCTTCGGCCTGCTCTGGGGGAGCAGGGTTGTTGCGGGTGTTGACCATCCTAGGAAAAACAAGATAATGGTTTAGTCCAAAATGACAAGATTCCGACATAGAATGTAGGATGTAATGGACAACTCAGAATGCAAGATGATCATCCGTATGACATGGTAGATACATAAACTACTTCTTTATTCCATCACCATACACACCATACGAGGTTAGTACAAGACCAACAAGTACTACTACGGTGAGAGGAGGATTACATATCATCGGAGGCATCCCAAGCTCCTATACATTATTTTTCCTACACCCCCGGAATTACTACACGCTAAGTCATATTCCACAAGTCACGCAGGACGGTGGAAATACAACTATTACAATACCTAGTGGATCTACTACTATCTCAGTCATCTCCATAGTAGTTCTCATAGAAGTCTCCTCCATAGCCTGGAAGTTCAACGTGAGCATCCGGAAACAAACGGTCCTGAGGAGCCTGTGGACCGAAAGGGCTAGGGTGAGGTCTTGGACCAACAAACGGTGGCCTGCGAGGACCACGAGGTGGGGTGATGCCTCCCACATCACGCCAATCCATCATGTCCGGCAAAGCAGACCTAACAGGATACAGATCTCTCATATCCATGCATCCAGCTTGCACAGCCGGTGCAAACCGAGTCAAGGTGGCCCAATGATCGGCGCGGGTGTTGAAAAGCTCCATTCTCAAGGCCCGATTCTCTCGGTCCTTATCCTCGAGCAACTCAGCAGTGGTGCGAGTTAGTGAGTCCTGCTGACTGGGGTCAGCATAGATAGCCCAGAGATAACCGTGCGCTCCAGGAAGTGAAGCTGGCATATACCGAAAGTCGGTGTTGCGAAGCAGGCCAGTCCTGACTCGCATGATGGTCATCATAGAATAAGCCACATCTTGCACAGCCATCTCAATAGTAACACCGAGCCCATAGGAACAGTGAAGAGCCTCGGTAGAACCAGGATAAGAGGGAAATATCCGGATGGTGCAAAGATACTGGCTTTGGTTAAAATCTCGAAACTGCTCTTCGACCGTGTATTCGGGATACCAACGGTAACCCGTCTCGATCATCACTCGGACTAACATGGCCGTATGACCGGTCACACCAATGCATCAGGTCAGGCAAACCACTTGATTTTGGTCGCGAGTGGCCATCTGAAAGCACAACCATAATGCAAAGGCATTAGAATTTCTAGCAAAATTTCGACAGCATAACGGCTGTAAATGCTCAAGAAGGGTTTGAGACATTTATCAAAAAAATTGCATAGACACTCAACAATATCATATCAAGGTTTTTGGTTCAACTTATCAGCATAACAAGGTAGTAGAGCTGAACTAGGCTTGTAGTCATCAAACCTATAAGGTACTACTGATTCGTAACACGTGAACCTGATAGAGAGGGAAGATCCTAATCCTTAATCCCCGGTAGAAGAATGGACTGACTCAGATCAGAATGCCATGAGGTAAAGAAGTAAAAAGAGCCTTACGTACCATCCCACAATCAATTCCCCTACATATAACTAAAGCATTTCTAGACTCAACATTGACCAGTTTGGCTTGGAGAACCTACAGGCAGTCCTGCTCTGATACCAACGCTGTCAGGACCCCGACTCAATGTCACATCGATCTAGCTTGTAACACCTCATATCACTTTGCGGCCTCACGCACGGTATTCCCACGGGTGTCGCCTTACCTTTGCCCGGGACCGTTTGCGCCTTTTGGCTCACGTATATGATGATGTCGCTAGCATCCATATGATAAGGAGCCCGGGCTGACATGACTAGTCGTAAACCCAAGGTGGCACAGACTTACAGGGACAGGCATCCATGACCCAGCATCGAACGTGTCGGTCATCAGCAAGTGGGTCCGGGCTGTAGCACTGGGCTAGCAGGACTCCAGTAAACCGGGCTGTAGCGGGCTAACAGGGCTCCGGTACTCAATGCGTGACATTTCCCCGAAGGGACAGACACAGGAACGAAGAAGGACACATGCCGGCCAGCCTAAGTGTTCTGGAGCAGTAGCAAGCTACCATGGCTCAATGGAAACACTAGGAGACATTTCCCGGTAAGAGAGGCTACTAAAGATAAACAACTAGATAGTCAGATCCCACACATACCAAGCATTTCAATCATACACACAATATGCTCGATATGTGCAAATACAACAAGGCATCACAACATGACTCTACAACACAAGTACTTTATTTAAAGGCTCAGAGAGCCATACATAACATACATACAACTACGGGTCACACAACCCACATTCAAGTCATACAGTCATACAAACTAGCAGCGGAAGTAACTTGTCTGAGTACAGACAACTAGTAAAATAAAAGAGGCTTGGAAAGCCTAGCTATACTACGTGGACCTTCACAAGCTCAGAATCACCACCTGGGCCTTAGTCTACTCGTCGATGTCAACGTCTACGAAGAACCCATCAGAAGGGGTTGCAGCGCCTTCTGTAAAATGTAAATTATAGCAACATGAGTACAAAGGTACCCAGCAAGACTTACGTCAGATCCTACATACATGCACATTATCAAGAAGGGTTGGTGGAGTTATTGCAGCAAGCCAGCTTTGACTCTTGGCTAAGCTATCCTACGAGACTCCAACTTGAAATGGTTTTGCGCACACGAGTCCACTACTCACCACTTTAATACATCACCGAGGATCCACCTCCGTCATCCTACGGAAGAGCCATCCTCGGCACTCACGCTTATCTTGTGATTTTTAGTAGTATCCATTCACTTGTCTATGAACTGTATAAGCAACCAAGTAGTCCTTTACCGCGGACGAGGCTATTCTTATAGATCATGTTAACCCTGCAGGAGTGTACTTCTTCATACATGTTTCCACCACTTAGCGTCTGCACACGACATGTGCTCGGCAGACTTCAAGCGAAAGCCGACGTGGGTGTAGACCACGACCTACCTAAACACCTAAGTCTCTAGTCCAGGTTTATCGCCTATCCAGGTTCCATCCGCAGGGAGTCCGGCCGAGGTTTCCCATACGGCCCCGAACGATGTGTACAGGGTTCCCGAGATACCTAACGGGTATTCGATACACCGTCCCACGTACCTACCGCATCACAGCCCACCCCGCGGTCAGCTGTCCACGGCCTCCAGTAAGCTACAAACACCAGAAACTACTTGCAACTCCTGGACAGAGGACTAGGGTGAATAAGAAGTCGAGCGGGGTCATATTTCAGGGCCCAATGCATGGTAGTAGCTGAATCTTAAATCACGCATACAGATCTCAGTTCTTAAGGTCGGCTTCAATGAAACAACCCACCATGTACTCCTACATGGCCTCTCATCGATACCTTTACCAAATCGTGTTCACCACATCACTCTCATTACCGACATGATCATTTCACTCTAGCCCATCACCCAGATGAACCAGACCTGACACGACTCTAAGCATAGCAGGCATAGCAAGGTAGGAACAACACATACATATGGCTCAATCAATTCCTACACATGCTAGTGGGTTTCATCTAATTACTGTGGCAATGACAGGTCATGCAGAGGAAATGGGTTCAACTACCATAGCACATAGCAGTTTGAAACGCGTTGTCTTAATGCAGTAAAAGAGAGCAAGAGCGAGAACATGGGATTTTATTGATATGATCAAATGGTTGGTTGCTTGCCTGATGGATCGATGCACGGATACGGTTCTTCGCTAGGGTAATCACGGTACTCCTCGGAGGCAGAACCTGCCGCAAAGAACACCGATACACAACCATCACCAAACAATGTGCGACAATATGATGCATGCATGAAACATGGCAATATGAGTGTGTTGGGCTAATGCAACTAAAACCAGATGGGTTTGAATCAATTTGAACCAAAGATTCAAATTTCAAACTCATAAATGGCCCTTTAAAGTGTTTTATCTTGTTCTGCACTAAACCTCAAGTTAGTTTGTTTAAACATGCATGAAACTAGTACAGATGGATAGATTGGATTTTTTCTGATCATTTTTCATATATAGTTTGTTTGATTTGGAGCTACGGTTGAATTTATATGAATTTTTGAAGTTTGGGTTATTTTCTGGAATTTATAAATCATTTTAGATTTATTTTAATTCCAGAAAAGGATTACTACGTCAGCATGAGGTCATGCTGACCTCAGCAAGTCAACAGACCGGCCCAGGTCAAACTGACCAGTGGGTCCAGGGTGTCAGTGGATAATTAACTAATTTAATTTAGTTTAAACTAATCTGGATAATTCGCAGAAGGGGGCCCCACCTATCATTGACTCAACAGAGTCAACCAGGGCCCACCCGTGGTCAAAGTCAAAATGGCTGCACCGGTGTTTAGCCGCCGGCGAGCCCGACGCGGCGGCGGAAGTGGTTTTGGCCATTCCGGCCACCAAATGGGGCGCGGAAGGCATCTACGTGGAGCTGGGGACGAACCGCACCTCTTGGTGGAGCGAGTTGAGGTCGGGGTGGCCGGAGTTGGCGCCGGCGATGACCTAGGCGGTCACCGGAGTTCAGGTGAAGGCGAACTCGGGGCTAGGGTGTGCGGTGAGGTGCGGGGAGTGCACGGTTGGACTCAACGCAGCGTGGTGAGTGCCTTGGACACCGTGAGGTGGCCGGAGGATGGCCGGGAGCACGTCGGCGATGAGATCCGCGGCGGTGCGTGCGGGTGATCTTCGTGCGGTGGCTACACGGCTCGGGGGCGTGAGAGGAAGGGTAGGAGGGGTAGCTAGGCTCACAGAGCACCCGTAGAGGCCACCGGCGGGGTCGGGGACGAGCTGATGCGGCGACGGTGTTGAAGGGGATCTCTGGTGACGGCGAACTCGGGCGAGGTCGGTGCGGTGGACTCGGGCCTCACGAGCACGCGGGGCTCGGTTAGCTCGACGAAGTGGACGGCGACGGAGCTCCTGGACACGGTAGCGCGGCGTGGGGTTGACGGAGAGCGCGTCTACGGCGTAGGCACGGCGACGGTGGCATCGGCCATGGCTGGGGGCGCGAGGGGGAGGAGCTGGAGAGGAGAGGGGGCGTCTGGGGGTTCGGGGGAGAGACGGGGGTTGATCCACAACGTTAGCCGGGCGAGTGGAGCGGCGAGGCGGCGAGCAGGTGCGTGGCACCCATGCGGTGCTCGCCGTCGAGCACCTTGCCTGCCTGCCTGGCCGGCAAGCAGCTCGCTGGCGCGGCGCTGGGCTGGGCCGGCAGGTGGGCCGGGTTAAAGGCGCCAGGTAAGTTTTTTTTCCTTGCTGTTTTCTGTTACTCTTTTTCTATTTTTCTGCAACTTTGTTGAATTAATAAAAATACTTAGGCAACTCCTAAAATCACCAAACTGCTCCTGGTCCATGGTTGGATTATTTCCAACATGAAACATTTTAGTTTGGAGATATTTGAGCATTTGAAATATTTTATAAATTTAAAATGCCCAAATTCAAATAATTATGAATTAACTCAAAGACCTTAGGATGACCTAGAAAACTGTGCATCACTTTTGGCAGAGGTTCTGAACCAAGACAAAAATGATGGACATTTTAGAAGGGCATTTCAGGTTCATTGAAAAAGTTTTTAGTAAACCCTAGTTGGTTTCAGAGGGGGCTGAGGGTTCTGACATCCCCATTTCAAGTTTCTGTTGAAAGAATAAACATGATGCAACACTCTAATGCATGAACTAGCTAGGGTGTGACACAATCCGCAACTACTAACGTTCATTAAGGTAAAAACCCAACCATAGCATTAAGATATATTGGTCCCCCTTCAATCCCATATGCATCAATTTCTATGCTTGGTTGAAGCTTCTGTCACTCTTGCCCTCCAATACATAGTCCTATCAACATACAACTAACCCTATGGTGTGATCCACGCGTGCTCTCATATGATGGGAACCAAAGGACAACAACATAACCACAAGCAAATTAAATCAATCATAGCAATTCATCAACCACCGATAGGACAACGAAAATCTACTCAGACATCATAGGATGGCAACACATCATTGGATAATAATGTGAAGCATAAAGCACCATGTTCAAGTAGAGGGTACAGCGGGTTGCGGGAGAGTGGACCGCTGTAGATAGAGGGGGGAAGGTGATGATGGTGATGTCGGTGAAGATGGCGGAGGTGTTGGTGTAGATCGCGGTGATGATGATGATGGCCATGGCAGCGTTCCGGTGCCACCGGAATAGAAGGGGAGAGGGGGCCCCTTCGTCTTCTTCTTCCTTGACCTCCTCCCTAGATGAGAGAAGGGTTTCCCCTCTGGTCCTTGGCCTCCATGGAATGGGAGGGGCGAGAGCCCCTCCGAGATTGGATCTGTCTCTCTGTCTCTCTCTATTTCTGCGTTCTCACAATCTTCTCTTTCACCGTTTCTTATATTCCCCCGAGATCCGTAACTCCGATTGGGCTGAAATTTTAACATGATCTCTATCTGGATATTAGCTTTCTTGCGGCGAAAGAAGGGCATCAACCGCCTTACAGGTGGCCCACGAGGGTCAGGGGCGCACCCAGGGGGCAGGCGCGCCCCCTGCCTCGTGGCCACCTCGGGCACCGTCTCGCGTGGATTTTTCTTCCCAAAAATCATATATATTCAAAAAAATCTCCATCGGTTTTTATCCTGTTTGGACTCCATTTGATATGGATATTCTGCGAAACAAAAAACATGCAACAAACAGGAACTGGCACTGGGCACTGGATCAATATGTTAGTCCCAAAATAGTATAAAAAGTTGCCAAAAGTATATGAAATTTGTAGAATATTGGCATGGAACAATAAAAAATTATAGATACGACGGAGACGTATCAGCATCCCCAAGCTTAATTCCTGCTCGTCCTCGAGTAGGTAAATGATAAAAAGATAATTTTTGATGTCGAATGCTACCTAGCATAATCATGATCATGTAATCTAATCATGGCATGAATATTAAGATACGAGTGATTCAAAGCAATAGTCTATCATTTGACATAAAATCAATAATTCTTCAAGCCCACTAATAAAGCAATCATGTCTTTTCAAAATATCATGGCCAAAGAAAGTTATCCCTACAAAATCATATAGTCTGGCTATGATCCATCTTCACCACACAAAATATTCACATCATGCACAACCCCGATGACAAGCCAAGCAATTGTTTCATACTTTTGACGTTCTCAAACCTTTTCAACTTTCACGCAATACATGAGCGTGAGCCATGGACATAGCACTATAGGTGGGATAGAATATGATGGTGGAGAAGAAAAAAGGAGAAGATAGTCTCACATCAACTAGGTGTATCAACGGGCTATGGAGATGCCCATCAATAGATATCAATGTGAGTGAGTAGGGATTGCCATGCAACGGATGCACTAGGGCTATAAGTGTATGAAAGCTCCAACTGAAACTAAGTGGGTGTGCATCCAACTTGCTTGCTCATGAAGACCTCGGGCATTTGAGGAAGCCCATCATCGGAATATACAAGCCAAGTTCTATAATGAAAATTCCCACTAGTATATGAAAGTGATAACTCAAGAGACTCTCTATATGAAGAACATGGTGCTACTTTGAAGCACAAGTGTGGAAAAATGATAGTAGCACTGCCCCTTCTCTCTTTTTCTCTCATTTTTTTTGTTTTTTTGGTGGGCTTATTTGGCCTCTTTTTTATTTGGGATTCTTTGGCCTCTTTTATTTTTTTGTAATGTCCGGAGTCTCATCCCGACTTATGGGGGAATCATAGTTTCCATCATCCTTTCCTCACTGCGGCAATGCTCTAATAATGATGATCATCACACTTTTATTTACTTACAACTCAATATTACAACTCAATGTCTAGAACAAAGTATGACTCTATATGGATGCCTCCGGCGGTGTAACGGGATGTGCAAAGATCTAGCATAGCAATGACATCAAAAAACGGAGAAGCCATGAAAACATCATGCTAGCTATCTTACAATCATGCAAAGCAATATGACAATGAATGCTCAAGTCATGTATATGATGATGATGGAAGTTGCATGGCAATATATCTCGAAATGGCTATGGAAATGCCATGATAGGTAGGTATGGTAGCTGTTTTGAGGAAGGTATATGGTGGGTTTATGGTACCGACGAAAGTTGCGCGGTACTAGAGAGGCTAGCAATGGTGGAAGGGTGAGAGTGTGTATAATCCATGGACTCAACATTAGTCATAAAGAACTCACATACTTATTGCAAAAATCTATTAGTCATCGAAACAAAGTACTACGCGCATGCTCCTAGGGGGGTAGATTGGTAGTAAAAGACCATCGCTCGTCCCCGACCGCCACTCATAAGGAAGACAATAAATAAATAAATCATGCTCCGACTTCATCACATAACGGTTCACCATACGTGCATGCTACGGGAATCACAAACCTCAACACAAGTATTTCTACTAATCCACAACTACCCACTAGCATGACTCTAATATCACCATCTTTATATCGCAAAACTATTGCAAGGAATCAAACATATCATATTCAGTGATCTACAAGTTTTATGTAGGATTTTATGACTAACCATGTGAATGACCAGTTCCTGCCATCTCTCTAAATAGATATAAGTGAAGCAAGAGAGTTTAGTTCTTTCTACAAAAGATATGCTCACGCTCTAACAAATATAAGTGAAGCAAAAGAGCATTCTACAAATGGCAGTTGTCTATGTAAAGAGAAACAGGCAATCCAAACTTCAAATGATATAAGTGAAGCACATGAAGCATTCTATAAAGCCATACTCAAAAGATATAAGTGAAGTGCATAGAGCATTCTATAAATCAACCAAGGACTATCTCATACCAGCAGGTGCATAAAATAAAAATGAAAACTAAATGCAAAAGACGCTCCAAGATTGCACATATCGCATGAACGAAACGAATCCGAAAACATACTGATACTTGTTGAAGAAAGAGGGGATGCCTTCCGGGGCATCCCCAAGCTTAGAAGCTTGAGTCTCCTTGAATATTAACTTGGGGTGCCTCGGGCATCCCCAAGCTTGAGCTATTTCCTCTCTTCCTTCTTCTCACATCGAGACCTTCTCGATCATCAAACACTTCATCCACACAAAACTTCAACAGAAAACTCGGTGAGATTCGTTAGTATAATAAAGCAAATCACTACTCTAAGTACTGTTGCAAACCAATTAATATTTTGTTTTTGCATTGTGTCTACTGTAATATAACTTTTTCATGGCTTAATCCACTAATATAAATTGATAGTTTTATCAAAACAAGCAAACTATGCATCCAAAACAGAATCTGTCTAAAACAGAACAGTCTGTAATAATCTGAACATTCACCAAACTTCTTATACTTGAAAAATTCTACCAAAATTAGAAAAAATAAACAATTTTTATAGGAAGACAGTACAAAAAGAATCATAACCATTTGACGTTCCAGCTAAAACTGTAAAATCACGCACTACAGCAAAAGTTTCTGTCCTGTACCGTACAAACCATCAAGAAATTGTAAACATCCTAAAGGCAAACCTTGGCACATTATTTTTATAATACAATAGAATTGTACAAGGGGATAATTATTTTTATTGAAAAGTTTGTGTAATCAAGATTCACAAAGTTTCCGTGAGCATGAACAAAGTTCAAGGCTAGCTCCCACTTCAACAATGTTTGTCTTTCTCACTTTCGCTTTCCTTTTTGAAAAAGTTTTGGGTTCCCCTCTTTATTTTTGTTATTTTTAAACTATATAAATGCACTCAACAGAAATAAATGACTCTCTAAAACTTCCGGGTTGTCTCCCTGGCAGCGCTTTCTTTAAAGCCATTAAGCTAGGCATATAGTGCTCAAGTAATGGATCCACCAGGATCCCAAGGTATATCAAAGCCAATTTTAATTAACAATGATTTGTAATTTAGTGATGAGCACAAGGTAACATGTATCATGTAATGACGAAGTCTAACTCTCTTCCTATGCATCGGCATGTCATAAAAGAACAATTCATGCACACAAAGTAAAGGCCAATGCATAGTATAAACAGTTTCTTGCAATTTTATCATATTGGAAACATAGAGAGGTGGAGATATAGTTCCTCTCTCATAATAATTGCAAAATAGGAGCAGCAAGCACATGCATATTATATTCATCAAAATCATCATGTGCAACAGTAAAAGGCAACCCATCAATATATTCCTTAATAAGAGCAAACTTCTCCGATATAGCGTAGTTTGGAGAATTCAAAAAGATAATAGGACTATAATGTGTGGGTGCAATAGCAACAATTTCATGTTTAACATAAGGAACTATAGCAAGTTCACCTCCATAAGCATAATTCATATTGGCATATTGGCCACAAGCATAGCAAGCATCATCAAAAGGAGATATTTCAAAAGAATCAACAGGATCATAACAATCATCATAGCAATCATCCTCCGGTAAGCACGAAGGGAAATTAAACAATGTATGAGTTGAAGAGTTACTCTCATTAGAAGGTGGGCACGGGTCGCTAATCCGCTCTTCCTCCTTTTGTTCTTTGCTCTCCTCCTCATCTTTTTCATCCAATGAGCTCACAGTTTCATCAATTTCTTCTTCCATAGACTCCTGCAAAATATTAGTCTCTTCTTGGACAGCGGAGACTTTCTCAATAAGCACATTAATATAGTAATTATATTCATAATTATCATAGCAATATTTTAAGATGGCTAAATTTTCAGGCCTATAAACATCATCATCATAAGCTTCATGCTTTTCAAACAAAGATTCAATTTCATAAGCACCCTTAAAAGCAACAAATTCTTCTATTTGTTCCACATCATAGTAATCATATATACCATTAGCATAAGAAGCTAAGGTTTCATTATCATTAAATTCACATTTAAAGGGAAGGTGTGGAGCCTTCACCTTAGAGCAATAAGTATAATCTATATCTATTCCTACTAATAAAGCAAGGTGCGTTTCTCCGATTTTTTCATCTGTTCACATACATAAAGTTTTTTTTCTATCCGAGGTGGTACTAAATTTTTGTCCATCCGTCTGGTAGAAAAGATAAAATAATTTTCGTACATGGGCCGCGTGAAGTGGCTCGGCTAAGCCAGCCCACATATTTATCTGCCCAGACAGCTGCGAAAACCTATTTGCCACATGCAGCGTCAAATAGTTGGAGCTTCGCACAGGACGCCGAAGACTGGGCCAGCCCATTTTCTTTTTCTCCATGTTCTGTTTCTATTTTATTCCTTTCTCTTTTTCTTCAATGATTCTTTTTCCTACCAATTTTAGATTATTTTCCCTTTTTTGGCAATTAAAATCTTGAAAAAATCATCCAAAATTTCAATTTTGGCATATTTAGAAAAAATGTCAGAATATAATTTTTTGTTCCTATCTTATAAAATGCTCTAAACTTTAATTAGTTTTGTTTCCATTTCAAAATGTGTTCAAAACTAAAAATGTTCCCATTTAAAAAAATGTTTGTGTATTACAATGAGAAATCAAAATTTTCAAATAATTTGCATTTTAAAAAATATTCCATATTTATAAAAATTCTTGTTTTAGTGAAATGGTCGCAAATTCAAAATAATGTTTGTGGTTCAAAAACATATGTTCTGAACTTTTTCTAAATGTTCAAAACATGTTCACACATTCAACAAATGTTTGTGTTTTTCAAAAGGATCATGATGTCAAAAAATGTTTAAGATTTTTTTTATAAAAATCTACCAATTTAAAATGTTGTTCTTCTTTTTCCAAAAATGAATGAAATTTTTAAAAAATGGTTCATATTTTTTAAAACTGTTCGGGGTTTCAAAAATTATCCATGTTTCCAAAAATATTTGGCAATTGATAAATATTAATTTATATTCGGGAAATTAAGAAAAAAAATGTGAATCTGCTACTACAACATATTCTTAATTATTAATTGGTTAGCAGGACCCATTTGTTCGAGTGGCTAGCAGTTGATAGTCGATTTTTTTGAGGTCATGAGTTCAATCTTCCAATACATCATTTTTTTTAAATTTAGAGAAGGCCGATTTTCCATATGCAGCGTCAAATAGTTGGAAGTTCACACAGCACGCCCAAAATTGGGCCGGCCCATTTTCTTTTTCTCTGTGTTCTTTTTTTTTCCTGCTCTTTTCTCTTTTTCTTTCATGATTCTTTTTTCCTACCAATTTTAGATTATTTTACCTTTTCACGTAAATTAAATATTGAAAAAATAGTTCAAAGTTTCAATTTCCTTACATATTTTAGAAGAAAAAAAATCATAATTTACTTTTTTGTTCCTCTTTGTAAAATGTTCAAAATTTTAAATTTTTCCCGCTCCAAAATGTGTTCAAAATTTAAAAAATGTTTCCGCTTTTTCAAAAATGTTTGTTTATTACAAAAAAATTAAGATTTCCAAAATAAGTTGCATTTAAAAATATTACAGATTTTAAAAATTGTTTTCGTAAAATATTCGCAAATTCAAAATAATGTTTATGGTTAAAAAACAAATTTTCTGAACTTGTTCTAAATGTTCAAACCATGTTCACACATTCAACAAATGTTCATGTTTTTTCAAAAGGTTCATGTTGTCAAAAAATGTTTAAGAACTTTAAAGAAAAATCTACTTGTCTCAAATGATGTTCATCTTTTTCCAAAAATCAACGACATTTTTAATAAAATGGTTCGCATTTTTTAAAACTGTTCGGGGTTTCAAAAATTGTTCACGTTTTCAAAAATATTTTGCATTCATAAATATTAATTTATTTTCGAAAAAATAGAAAAAATTCGAATCTGACGCTGCAACATATTGTTAAATACTAATTGGTCGGTTTGCAGCCCGTGGATGAGTTTTTGAGGTCGCGAGTTTGATCCTTCAACACGTCATTTTTTAAATTTATATCGTGCCTTACAAACATAGGTCATTTTGGTGCCTGTCAATGGGCTGGCCCAGATGTGAACTATTGGGCGTCCCACACGCTATTTGACGAGAAAAGAGAATATGCTTGTTTGCTATAATTGAAATATATTGTGGGCACGTGCCAATAAAAGAGAATATGTTGGTTTGGCTCTAATTTTGAAGAACTGTGGGCACGCGAGAGTTGAAAAAGAGAATAAACCCTGATAAAGAAGGTATTGTCTGGTTATGAATAGATTACGCTAATAAAACGGGATTTATGTGTAATCCATCCGGTTACGTAATCGTCGGAGAGACTGGTCGAAGCAACCGTGTCGCCGCACAGCTACCAAATGAGGAGACAACCACTACCCTGAGATGGAGGTGAACCTGAAGGAAAAACACATGTTGGCTAGTCGCCGCCATGCCGACTAATGTCACCACTATCAAGATCTCGCGGGACAAACATGACTCGCAGGAAGACGACAGCTCCTCGCTCTATCGCCCCACCATTGTGGATAGAGATCTTGTGGATACCATTGATACTGTTTTTGGTAAACACATAATATATCTCTCTCATTGCTTCTCGAAAAAATATTTCTCCCGTTGCAACGCACGGGCATATGTGCTAGTCATATCTCAAGCATAGTTGCCTATCATACCAATTCAATATATGAATTTGATCCCATAATAGTTTCCCTTTTTGTGTCAAGCGGTAATCCCTAAAGTATTCACGTTGATCCAACATTACTCCCATTACATAATTGAATGGGGTTTTCTCAGGATTAATAAAGTAGTACATATTTTTCACATAACCAGCATCGAGGGTTTTAGGAGGCTCCCCATCTCCATGAGTAGCAAGTACACCTAATTTTTTTGGTATTTCATGTTCCATATCCATAACTAAAGATAGAGAACAACTAAGAACAGCAAATAAAAATTACCTAGTGATAAAGCAAACAAGCACACACGAGAATATTCACCCCACGCTATTGCTCCCCGGCAACGGCGCCAGAAAAAGGTCTTGATAACCCACAAGTATAGGGGATCGCAACAGTTTTCGATAAGTAAGAGTGTCGAACCCAACGAGGAGCTAAAGGTAGAACAAATATTCCCTCAAGTTCTATCAACCACCGATACAACTCTACGCACGCTTGGCGTTCGCTTTACCTAGAACAAGTATGAAACTAGAAGTACTTTGTAGGTGTTGTTGGATAGGTTTGCAAGATAATAAATAGCAAGTAAATAAAAGGTAGGGGCTATTGTAAGTAAAGAAGCAATAAAGTAAATATAGCGAGTGTGGAAAAGTGGTGGTAGGAGTTGCGAAATTGCCCCTAAGCAATTGACTACTTTACTAGACCGATAGCAAGTATTATGTGGAGAGGCCACTGCTAGCATGTCATCCCTGACTTGGAATTCTATGCACTTATGGTTGGAACTATTAGCAAGCAATCCGCAACTACTAACATTCATTAAGGTAAACCCAACCATAGCATTAAGATATATTGGTCCCCCTTCAATCCTGTATGCATCAATTTCTATGCTTGGTTGAAGCTTCTGTCACTCTTGCCCTCCAATACATAGTCCTATCAACATACAACTAACCCTATGGTGTGATCCACGCGCGCTCTCATATGATGGGCACCAAAGGACAGCAACATAACCACAAGCAAATTAAATCAATCATAGCAATTCATCAACCACCGATAGGACATTGAAAATCTACTCAGACATCATAGGATGGCAACACATCATTGGATAATAATATGAAGCATAAAGCACCATGTTCAAGTAGAGGGTACAACGGGTTGCGGGAGAGTGGACCACTGTAGATAGAGGGGGAAGGTGATGATGGTGATGTTGGTGAAGATGGCGGAGGTGTTGGTGTAGATCGCGATGATGATGATGATGGCCACGGCAGCGTTCCGGCGCCACCGGAAGAGAAGGGGAGAGGGGCCCCCTTCGTCTTCTTCTTCCTTGACCTCCTCCCTAGATGAGAGAAGGGTTTCCCCTCTGGTCCTCGGCCTCCATGGCATGGGAGGGGCGAGAGCCCCTCCGAGATTGGATCTGTCTCTCTGTCTCTCTCTCTTTCTGCGTTCTCAGATTCTTCCCTTTCACCGTTTCTTATATTCCCCGAGACCCGTAACTCCGATTGGGCTGAAATTTTAACACGATCTCTATCCGGATATTAGCTTTCTTGCGGCAAAATAAGGACATCAACCGCCTTATGGGTGGCCCACGAGGGTCAGGGGCGCGCCCAGGGGGGCAGGCGCGCCCCCTGCCTCGTGGCCACCTCGGGCACCGTCTCGCGTGGATTTTCTTCCCAAAAAACATATATATTCAAAAAAATCTCTGTCGGTTTTTATCCCGTTTGGACTCTGTTTGATATGGATATTCTGCTAAACAAAAAACATGCAACAAACAGGAACTGGCACTGGGCACTGAATCAATATGTTAGTCCCAAAAATAGTATAAAAAGTTGCCAACAGTATATGAAAGTTGTAGAATATTGGCATGGAACAATCAAAAATTGTAGATACGATGGAGACGTATCACCATGCTGCTCAGCTGAAGAAGCTTACTGAAGATCTGGATGCCGCGCCCGCTGCCAAGACTGACCTTGACCGACAGGTGGCCAAGCTGAATGAGGACCTCGCCAGGGGCGCCAAGGAGGTGGGGACACTCAAAGAGGGGGCACGACATGAGGAAATGGTTGACATGAGTAACCTCTGGATCAAGAGCCTAATCGACATCGCCAAGCGTCTTGGTGCCCAAGCTGCGGTGATGGGCATGGATGACCCAGTCTTGTCGGCCAGCAAGCAGGAGGTCCCAAGCGTCAAGCTAGGACTCTTCTTCAATGAGCCGATCAAGAAGTTGAAAGTGCATGAAGAGGGAAGGGCCGAGCGCTTTGTGATTGAGTCCCAGAAGCTTGCCCACGACGCCGTCTTCATGGTCTTGAGCAATATCACCTGCCGCCACCCAGACCTTCACCTCGACGACGGATTCAAGAAGCCGCCAGTAGGTGCCGACGTCACTACCGCCAAGGAAAAAAGCTGCACCCAGGGCAGACAGGGTTCTCCATGTTTGTACTGCTCCATCTGGCTATCAGGACAGGTATTGGGCCGCTGTTGCTTCGGCGTTGCCCTGTAATGAAACATGACATACATTTGGTGTTTAGCCATTCTATCTTTAATGTTTGCGTGAAACCGATATTACTAGCTGGATTTTGAATGCGTGTTTATCCCTTCGAGCTCTATATGCTTTCGTTCGTATGATCAATTCCTATGTATCCTCTGGATGCCTGCCAATATCATATTGTCGTGATTTTCGTAAGAGTCCAACCCTTAACAGTCATCTTGGCATGGATGCATCTCGATAGGTCTTTCCTAGGTAGCTCTCGATACAACCTCTCAACCTGCGAGCATGGCTCTGGACAGGATGATGGTGCGATCAAAGGAACTAGCCAAGGTTCCATCGCATGAGGGCTTTCACGATACGAATGCTCACTAGAGTTAAGGGATAAACGACTGCAAAAATCTGAAATGTACCGACAAGAGGTGATATCGTAAACTTAGCTTTCATTTTGAGCCCCTTTCTCCTCTGCCGAGCCGCGCGCGTCAGGCGTGCCCGCGGCACTTGGAGGAGCAGAATACAATCAGGTGGTTTCTTCGTTCCTGGCAGGGACCGACACGTATTTCTTGCGGCTGGTGAGCATCGAGGCGTGGTGCCGGGCTCCTCTAGTCCCTCTCCCATTTGTTCCCTTCCTTCGGGTCAGTCCGGCGGCTGCCGTTGCATGGGTCGTGCCGACGCAGGTAGCCTTGCCGAAGCATGCTTGCCGAGGCATCAATCGACGGACTCATACTGGTGTTTTGCTCAGGATTACCCAAAATAGGCGAAATACTGGACCGAGCGTCGCACAGTAATAGTCGACGTCGACGATGCCGGGGCTAAAACAGTTCAACTACTGACAGGGGAAGGGACAGGAAGGAGGGAGCTTGCGCCAGCACGTTTTGTGCCCCTTCTCTGAATGGCGCCTGAATGGTGGGTACGTCGTATAGACCGCCGAGATGGGCATGTTGTCACCAGCATCGACCCCTGTCGTAACCGCAGTTACAGCAGGGTGTGGAGACCGATAAAAATGGTGCGGGGATGGCCCCGCTCCGCTGTTGTATCTTCGTGGGCGCCGTGAATGCTAGAAGCTTCAAGTGAGCGTCCATGGACAAGGTGTGTTGCACCTGCCTTCAGGTTCGCGCAAGCGAGCCCCCTACCTGGCACGCTAAAGATGTCGCGGGAAACCACGACCACCTATGGGACCAGGAGGCCCCTTGCTGGTTCGGCAGGGGGCGACGCATTGCACAAAGAGCAGACGAGCGTGGGGCAGCACGACAGAGATCACGCAGGCAATTTTACCTAGGTTCGGGCTGCCGTGAGGCATAAAACCCTACTCCGGCTTTGGTGGATCACTTGCTCGGCAGGGTTGCCTCGAGGCAGAAGTGGCTATGCGCGTACGGGGGTGTGAGTTATCCAATCTTCTAACCTTTCTACGGTTGCCATGGGCCTCCTTTTATATATCAAGGGGTTACCACAGTGGCAAAGTAGTCATTACATACTGATAAGATAGCAAACAATGCTATCATACCTAACTCTGCGGGCTGACAGGGCGCATTAAATGCACCGCTCAGTGTCACAATGTTGGTTGCCCGACAAGGCTTGGCGAGCTATCTTGCCAGCTCCGTGCTTGCCCGCTTGACACATCACAGGACGGGCGTCGTCTGAGGGTTTCTCCTGTAGAAAATGGCTGCCATGTGGCGAATGGCTGCCACTTAATCACTCTGCGGCTTGACACGACACTGATCGACGACGTTGGTCGTGGTAGAGTGGTTGGTGAGGTGGTTTTTCTTTCGTGAGTCCCGGCAGGTCCTGCCGGGTTACTTTGGTTGTCTATCTCTGGGGGTGGCCTCGCCCCTTGCCGGACTCGCCTGCCCGGCAAGGGAGGCTCTTCTCTTGACGATATCCTGCTTCTCTGGTTCGATCTTGGTCTCTCTGATCTACATGTTAGTCCTTTGAATCTCTTGGTTCCTTGTGCATCTTGGCTTGGTCTGGGCCTGTCCGTGCACGAGTCAGGGGAAAACATATACCCCTGTCTGTTTTCCCCAACAGCTTTCATGTTAGATGTCCGTGCTCGCTGCCGTCATCCGCGCTCCACCTCGTGCCCACGTTGTGCCGCGCTACATTGAGGCAGTGCATTTTTCTCCGAATTGATGCCGCACATGCTCTTCATCTCCCTAAACTTAAGTACCTTGAGCTCATTGACATCTGCATCTCAGGATTTGGAGCGCCTGCTCGTCGGCTGTACAGTGCTCGTGTACCTTCGTCTTTATGTGATGGATGGGTTCTGTAGCCTCCACATCACCTCGATGAATGCCCGTCCGATTTATGTGCATTGCTGGCGCCGCCCAAGGCTGTCAGTTGAGGTGTTTCACGATATGGTCATTGAGAATGCGCCTTTCCTCGAGAGATTGTATGTACTTGATAAATTAGGTCCAGCAAGAATCAGGGTCATTCATGCACCGAAATTGACAGTGTTGGGCTATTCATGTGCTGAATTCAATGAACTTGTTACTGCATCATTATCTATTTAGGTACAACAGTCTTCTTCTCCTTCTTATATATCATTTGACAACATATTTTATCTAATTTTTGTTGATCTATATGTTCGCCTGTCATCCAAAAAATGATTCCCACAAGCTTAACCCGGCCTCTGCGCACAGTGAAGATCTTGGCACTATAATCTGCTGGCCCCTATCTGGATGAAGTTGTTAGATTCCTTAGATGATTTCCTTGCACGAAGAAGCTATACATCAAGGTGAAGCTCCTTTCCTGTTAATTGTTCACCACAACGGAGCTCATTTTGTTGTTACTTTTACCCATGATTACAAAGACAAAAGTAGAATGATTTCTAAAGGAAATTTGGAGGATTTTAGTCCATATATTTTTTGAGATGTTAATCATGAAAGATTGAAGGTGGCATTTCACTCTTTTCGTGTATTTTAGAAATCCTGCAAATCAAAGAGGCCGAAGTGTTCAAATCTGCAGCTAGGCACTAATATGTCCAAGGATGGCAATTTTACCCACGGGTACGAGTACCCGTGGGTATTGTACCCGTATGGGCAGGGTATGATCACACTTTTATACCCATGGGCAGTACCCATACCCTACCCGTTAAGTCATGGGTAGGGTACGGGTATAGCCTTGTACCCGCGGGTATACCCATAGCCTGCCCACTTGTGAACCGGTGTTAATTGTTAAGTTGTCGTCAATTAATCATTAACTTGTCATGTGACTTCTCTACTCCTATTGAATTTTGAGTATGTTGTACTCATGTACCTGTTATTGAGCTGAGATAATTGATTTTTTATTAAATGTTCTATCAATTAGTGTAAAAATATAAACAACTCGTGTACTATTTGTTCTGCCACCGGGTACCAAATGGATACGGGTACCCGTCGGGTATGGGTATGGGTAAAGTTTCATACCCATGGGTACGGGTATGGGTAGAATTTTGTACCCACTGACTAAACGGGTTTGGGTGTGGTATTACTCTAACTTGTCCATACCCTACACATTGTCATCCTTAAATATGTCATCTTCATTTGCAGATACAAGCAGGCCCGAAAGTAAAAAATGTTGGGGAATATAACAATCCCATTGAATGCCCTGATCTTCATCTCACATAAATTACTTTAATGAGTATCGAGGAACCACACCAGAAACTAAATTTGCCAGGTTCTTTGTTGAGAAAGCAAGGTTGCTCAAGGTAATGAGATTTTCCCTATATTTACTGCGCGGAAGTGAATGGATTGCTAAAGAACGCAGGCTGATACGTCTCCAACGTATCTATAATTTTTTATTGTTCCATGCTATTATATTATCAACCTTGGATGTTTTATATGCATTTATATGCTATTTTCTATGATTTTGGGACTAACCTATTAACCTAGAGCCCAGTGCCAGTTTATGTTTTTTCCTTGTTTTTGAGTATCATAGAAAAGGAATACCAAACGGAGTCCAATTGATGTGCCAATTTTTGATGATTTTTTATGGACCAAAAGAAGTCCCCGGAGTAAAAGAGTTGGGCCAGAAGAGTCCCGGGCTGTCCACGAGGGGGGGGCGCCCTACCCCCTGGGCGTGGGCCCCTATCTCGTGGACGATACAGAGACCCCCCTGACATGAGACCTACGCCAAAAATTCCTATAAATACAGAAACCCCCAGAAATAAACCTAGATCAGGAGTTCCGCCACCGCAAGCCTCTGTAGCCACCAAAAATCAATCTAGAACCATTCCGGCACCTTGCCAGAGGGGGGGAATCCCTCTCCTGTGGCCATCTTCATCATCCCGGTGCTCTCTATGACGAGGAGGGAGTAGTTCACCCTCGGGGCCGAGGGTATATACCAGTAGCTGTGTGATTGATCTCTCTCTCTCTCTGATGTTCTTGATTTGGCACGATCTTGATGTATCGTAAGCTTTGCTATTATGGTTGGATCTTATGATGTTTCTCCCCCTCTACTTTCTTGTAATGGATTGAGTTTTCCCTTTGAAGTTATCCTATCAGATTGAGTCTTTAAGGATTTGAGAACACTGGATGTATGTCTTGCATGTGCTTATCTGTGGTGACAATGGGATATCACGTGATCCACTTGATGTATGCTTTGGTTATCAACTTGCGAGTTATGTGACCTCGTGAACTTATGCATAGGGGTTGGTACACGTTTTCCTCTTGACTCTGCAGTAGAAACTTTGGGGCACTCTTTGATGTTCTTTGTGTTGGTTGAATAGATGAATCTGAGATTGTGTGATGCATATCGTATAATCATACCCATGGATACTTGAGGTGACATTGGAGTATCTAGGTGACATTAGGGTTTTGGTTGATTTGTGTCTTAAGGTGTTATTCTAGTACAAACTCTAGGATAGATTGAACAGGAAGAATAGCTTTGTGTTCTTTTACTACGGACTCTTGAATAGATCGATCAGAAAGAATAACTTTGAGGTGGTTTCGTACCCTACAATAATCTCTTCGTTTGTTCTCCCCTATTAGTGACTTTGGGGTGACTCTTTGTTGCATGTTGAGGAATAGTTATATGATACAATTATCTTATTATTGTTGAGAGAACTTGCACTAGCGAAAGTATGAACCCTAGGCCTTGTTTCCTAGCATTGAAATACCGTTTTCGCTCACTTTTATCATTAGTTACCTTGCTGTTTTTATTTTTTTCATATTACAAAAACCTATATCTACCATCCATATTGCACTTGTATCACCATCTCTTCGCCGAACTAGTGCACCTATACAATTTACCATTGTGTTGGGTGTGTTGGGGACACAAGAGACTCTTTGTTATTTGGTTGCAGGGTTGCTTGAGAGAGACCATCTTCATCCTACGCCTCCCATGGATTGATAAACCTTAGGTCATCCACTTGAGGGGAATTTGCTACTGTCCTACAAACCTCTGCACTTGGAGACCCAACAATGTCTACAAGAATAAGGTTGTGTAGTAGACATCAAGCTCTTTTCTGGCGCCGTTACCGGGGAGGTTAGCGCTTGAAGGTATATCTTTAGATCTTGCAATCGAATCTTTTAGTTTCTTGTTTTATCACTAGTTTAGTCGATAAATAAAAACTTCAAAAAGTGGAATTAAGGTTGCCTCATATGCTTCATCTTTTTAATATCTTTCGTGAAAATAAGGATTCCAATAATTGTGCCAAAGTGTTAGAAGAAGAATGCATTAAAATGTTTGGCACTAAATGTTTGGATGATGAGCATGATTGCAATGTTGTTAGTATGAATTCCTTGAATACCCATGATGCCAATGATATGCAAAGCCACAAGCTTGGGGATGCTATGTTTGATGAAGATCATATTTTTGTCCCCCAAGTTTTGATGAGCAAATTTATTATGATGAAAGCCTCCCTACTATCTATGATTATTATTGTGATGACACATATGCTATAAAGAATAATGATATCCATGAAACTTGTCATCATGATTTTAACTTTCAATTGGATTATGCCTCACATGATAGTTATTTTGTTGAGTTTGCTCCCACTACTATTCATGAGAAGAAATTTGCTTATGTGGAGAGCAATAAAAATTATATGCTTGTAGATCATGAAAAGAATGCTTTATGTGCTGGTTATATTGTTGAATTCATTCATGATGCTACTGAAAATTATTATGAGGGAGGAATATATGCTCGTAGGAATTGTAATAATATCAATTTTCCTCTCTATGTGCTTAAAATCTTGAAGTTATGCTTGTTTTGCTTTCCTATGCTAGTTGATTCTTGTTCCCATAAATTATTTGATCACAAAATCCCTATGCATAGGAAGTGGATTAGACTTAAATGTGCTAGTCATATTCCTCATGATGCTCTCTTTATGTTCCAATTCTCATCCTTTATGTGAGCATCACTGAAATCATCATGCCTAGCTAGGGGCGTTAAACGATAGCGCTTGTTGGGAGGCAACCCAAGTTTATTTTTGTTCTTTGCTTGTTGCTCATGTTTATTAATAAATAAATCATCTATCCTCTATTATGATTGTGTTTCTTATGTTTTGATTAGTGTTTGTGCCAAGTAAAGCCTTTAGGATCTCCTTGGGTGATTGTTATTTGATCTTGTTGTAAAAACAGAAAGTATGCGCTCACGAGAATAATTTTCATTTTTTACCAGAGAGCGATAAAGTACCAATTCCAACTTAAGTAGATCAATATAAAAATAATTTAGGTCTTCCTAATTTTGTAGAATTTTTGTAGTTACAAAAGTATTCGAAACCTACAGATTGCTACAGACTGTTCTGTTTTTGACAGATTCTATTTTCTATGTGTTGTTTGCTTATTTTGATGAATCTATGAGTAGTATCGGAAGGTATGAACCATAGAGAAGTTGGAATACAGTAGATATTACACCAATATAAATTTAGAATGAGTTCATAACAGTACCAAAAAGTTGTGATTTATTTTCTTATACTAACAGAGCACATGAGATTTCGTGTTGAGTTTTGTGTTGTGAATTTTTCAAGTTTTGGGTAAAGATTCGATGGACTATGGAATAAGGAGTGGCAAGAGCCTAAGATTGGGTATGAACAAGGAACCCCAAGGTAATATTCAAGGACAACCAAAATTCTAAGCTTGGGGATGCCCTGGATGGCATCCCCTCTTTCGTCTTCGTGCATCGGTAACTTTACTTGAGGCTATATGTTTATTCACCACATGATATGTGTTTTTCTTGGAGTGTAATTTTATTTTATTTTGTTTTTCTTGCTGTTTGAATAATATCCCAAGATCTGAAATTATTAAATGTTAGAGAGTCTTCACATAGTTACATAATTATTCAACTACTCATTGATCCTCACTTATATCTTTTGAACTAGATAATTGTTGCTGTAGTGCTTCACTTATATCTTTTTAGAGCACGACGGTGGTTTTATTTTGAAGAAATAGATGGACTCTCATGATTCACTTATATTATTTTGAGAGTCCTAAACAGCATGTAATTTGCTTTGGTTATGAATTTAGTCTTAATATGATGGGCATCCAAGATGGGTATAATAAAAACTTCCATATAAAGTGCATTGAATACTATGAGAAGTTTGATACTTGATGATTGTTTTGAGATATGAAGATGGTGATATTAGAGTCATGCTAGTTGAGTAGTTGTGAATTTGAGAGATACTTGTGTTAAAGTTTGTGATTCCCATAGCATGCACGTATGGTGAACCATTATGTGATGAAGTCGGAGCATGACTTATTTATTGATTGTCTTCCTTATGAGTGGCGGTCGGGGACGAGCAATGGTCTTTTCATACCAATCTATCCCCCTAGGGGCATGCGCGTAGTACTTCGTTTCGATAACTAATAGATTTTTGCAATAAGTATGTGAGTTCTTTATGACTAATGTTGAGTCCATGGATTATACGCACTCTCACCCTTCCACCATTGCTAGCCTCTCTAGTACCGTGCAACTTTCGCCGGTACCATAAACCCACCATTTACCTTCCTCAAAACAGCCACCATACCTACCTATTATGGCATTTCCATAGCCATTCCGAGATATATTGCCATGCAAATTTCCACCGCTCCGTTTATTATGACACGCTCCATAATTGTCATATTGCTTTGCATGATCATCTAGTTGACATCGTATTTGTGGCAAAGCCACCATTCATAATTCTTTCATACATGTCACTCATGAGTCATTGCACATCTTGGTACACCGCCGGAGGCACTCATATAGAGTCATATTTTGTTCTAAGTATCGAGTTATAATTCTTGAGTTGTAAGTAAATAAAAGTGTGATGGTCATCATTATTAGAGCATTGTCCCATGTGAGGTAAGGATGATGGAGACTATGATTCCCCCACAAGTCGGGATGAGACTCCGGACGAAAAATAAAAATAAAAAGAGAAAAAAGAGGCCATAAAAAAGGAGAAGGCCCAAAAAATGAGAGAAAAAGAGAGAAGAGGAAATGCTACTATCCTTTTACCACACTTGTGCTTCAAAGTAGCACCATGATCTTCATGATAGAGAGTCTCCTATGTTGTCACTTTCATATACTAGTGGGAATCTTTCATTATTGAACTTGGCTTTTATATTCCAATGACAGGCTTCCTCAAAATTCCCTAGGTCTTCATGAGCAAGCGAGTTGGATGCACACCGACTTAGTTTCTTTTTGAGCTTTCATACACTTATAGCTCTAGTGCATCCGTTGCATGGTAATCCCTACTCACTCACATTGATATCTATTGATGGACATCTACATTGCCCGTTGATACGCCCAGTTGATGTGAGACTATCTTCTCCTTTTTGTCTTCTCCACAACCACCATTCTATTCCACCTATAGTGCTATGTCCATGGCTCACGCTCATGTATTGCGTGAAGATTGAAAAAGTTTGAGAACATCAAAAGTATGAAACAATTGCTTGGCTAGTCATCGGGGTTGTGCATGATTTAAATATTTTGTGTGATGAAGATAGAGCATAGCCAGACTATATAATTTTGTAGGGATAGCTTTCTTTGGCCAAGTTATTTTGAGAAGACATGATTACTTTGTTAGTATGCTTGAAGTATTATTATTTTTATGTCAATATTAAACTTTTGTCTTGAATCTTTCAGATCTGAATATTCTTGCCACAATAAAGAGAATTACATGGATAAATATGTTAGGTAGCATTCCACATCAAAAATTCTGTTTTTATCATTTACCTACTCGACGACGAGTAGGAATTAAGCTTGGGGATGCTTGATACGTCTCCAACGTATCTATAATTTCTGATCGTTCCATGCTATTATATTATCAACCTTGGATTATATGCATTTATATGTTATTTTATATGATTTTTGGGACTAACCTATTAACCTAGAGCCCAGTGCCATTTTCTGTTTTTTCCTTGTTTTTGAGTATCGTAGAAAAGGAATACCAAACGGAGTCCAATTGACGTGCCATTTTTTGATGTTTTTTATGGACCAAAGAAGCCCCCAGAGTAAAAGAGTTGGGCCAGAAGAGTCCCGGGCTGTCCACGAGGGTGGGGGGCGTGCCCTACCCCCTGGGTGTGGGCCCCTATCTCGTGGACGATCCGGAGACCCCCTAGCGTGAGACCCACGCCAAAAAATCCTATAAATACAGAAATCCCCAGAAATAAACCTAGATCAGGAGTTCCGCCGCCGCAAGCCTCTGTAGCCACTGAAAACCAATCTAGACCCATTCGGGCACCCTGCTGGAAGGGGGGAATCCCTCTCTGGTGGCCATATTCATCATCCCGACACTCTCCATGACGAGGAGGGAGTAGTTCACCCTCGGGCTGAGGGTATGTACCAGTAGCTATGTGTTTGATCTCTCTCTCTCTCTCTCTCTCTGATGTTCTTGATTTGGCACGATCTTGATGTATTGCAAGCTTTGCTATTATGGTTGGATCTTATGATGTTTCTCCCCCTCTACACTCTTGTAATGGATTGAGTTTTCCTTTGAAGTTATCCTATCAGATTGAGTCTTTAAGGATTTGAGAACACTTGATGTATGTCTTGCATGTGCTTATCTGTGGTGACAATGGGATATCACGTGATCCACTTGATGTATGTTTTGGTGATCAACTTGCGAGTTTCGTGACCTCGTGAACTTATGCATAGGGGTTGGTACACATTTTCGTCTTGACTCTCCAGTAGAAACTTTGGGGCACTCTTTGAAGTTCTTTGTGTTGGTTGAATAGATGAATCTGAGATCGTGTGATGCATATCGTATAATCATACCCATGGATACTTGAGGTGACATTGGAGTTTCTAGGTGACATTAGGGTTTTGGTTGATTTGTGTCTTAAGGTGTTATTCTAGTACAAACTCTAGGATAGATTGAACGGGAAGAATAGCTTCGTGTTATTTTACTACGGACTCTTGAATAGATCGATCAGAAAGAATAACTTTGAGGTGGTTTCGTACCCTACAATAATCTCTTCGTTTGTTCTCCCCTATTAGTGACTTTGGAGTGACTCTTTGTTGCATGTTGAGGGATAGTTATATGATCCAATTATGTTATTATTGTTGAGAGAACTTGCACTAGCGAAAGTATGAACCCTAGGCCTTGTTTCCTAGCATTGCAATAACGTTTTCGCTCACTATTATCATTAGTTACCATGCTGTTTTTATATTTTCAGATTACAAAAACCTATATCTACCGTCCATATTGCACTTGTATCACCATCTCTTTGCCGAACTAGTGCACTTATACAATTTACCATTGTATTGGGTGTGTTGGGGACACAAGAGACTCTTTGTTATTTGGTTGCAGGGTTGCTTGAGAGAGACCATCTTCATCCTACGCCTCCCACGGATTGAGAAACCTTAGGTCATCCACTTGAGGGAAATTTGCTACTGTCCTACAAACCTCTGCACTTGGAGGCCCAACAACGTCTACAAGAAGGTTGTGTAGTAGACATCACATGCGTCTACACCTGAATGGAGAAGGCTCTACAAAAGCTGAATTTCAGTTTGTAACTTCATATGACAGATTATACAAAAGTCACTATATCCAGCCGCTATATGACTTCCCGGTGACTGATCCTTTTGCAAAAATAATGCATGAAAAAGATTCTAAAGAAGATGAGTTCTATTTGTTAGAATAGTTTGAACCTTGTAATCTTTGAATTTGGGTTTGTAATGCTGGAATTTGAACCTTGCGATATTTATGGTATTTGTTATATAACATAGTTAGATGTTTAATTTGGTTTTGCAATCATGTCATATTATAAGTATATTTATGGTATTTGTAATTGGAGTATGTTGTTCTTCTGTAGACGGAGCATAGATGTTGTGCAAACAAATCATATCACATCGCACGCGGACCACGGTGGGGAACCCGTCGGTGATGAATTAATCAATCGTAGACGGTTGTATACCAGCAAGCATTTGCCCACAACACACACGGCTCATTCCATCACAAACAGCTCGGATGGATCAACTGTATCCATGCCACGTATCGCACATGCAATTCTAATCTAAATTGTGCTTGATGTCTCCACCATCCCTCGCACAGATCATCTTATTTGCCATGTATCACTGCTTCGGCCTCTGCTTGCGTCCCTCGGCGTGCTCTGCTCGTTGTTAGGCGCCGCGGCGCGCTCGGCTTGTCGACAACTTCTCCTTGCGTGTTCAACTACTATATGCATATATATGGTTACTCCCCGTTGAGGCGGCTGCGGAGCGCTCTACTCGCGCCCCTCCGTGCGCGCTCTGCCAGTGGTTGGGGCCAGCGCACGATCAAGTTGGGGGCCCCATATGCTTGCGGTTGCGCCGCACGCGTCGCCATGATGCAGTTACATGCGTCATGATGGAGTTATGCGTTGCAATTAGAAATGCCATCTGGGCGTGCCGATATTCCAGGCCATCGAGCTACCCCATTAATTCATGCGGCCATTGTAACCTTAGTCTCTTCAACCTTTCGATCGCGCCCCACAACACAACAAGCACACCCACGACAACACATACAGAGAGGATATCTAGCTAGCAGAGCTCCAATGGAGTTCCGTGAGCATAAAGTGAAGAACTACGCGAGAGAGACGGATCTCTCGGTGGTGTACACCATCAACTCGGCCGTGGTGGAGGACTAGATCAACACCGTGGATCAGTTGCTTGCTCGAGACAAGTACAAGGTGGTCCGCATCGATCTCCAGTACACTAGCGGTCATCCTGGAAAAGATCAGAAGGTTGATGTCGCCCAGTTGTGCGTGCGCCATCATGTCCTCATCTACCACTACTGAGTGGTAATAGAGCCTTGCGACCGTTTCACCAGGTTTGTCAACAGCACTGACTACAAGTTCGCTACGGTCGAAACCTCCAACGATGTAAAAGCGCTCATGGTTACGGGCTTGGCCTGCAAGAACCTTGTCAAAAAAATTGACCACTACAGGGCCTGGGGCAGCACAAAGAAGGACTCCCTGGTTGAACTCGCTTCGGCCATCATCGACCCCTACTATGAAAAGATGAAGCGGGATGCCAATAGAACAAGTCTCGTATCCTGGCACGGGGCCTGGATGCGGCAACTGGATGAACCTCACCTCAGGTTCACGGCCAATATCGTGTACACATGCTATGGGATGCACAGGTGTATCGTTGACATGAGGAAGTGCCTCCTTCCTGAAATCGACGAGGCCAGATCGAGCCACAAGCAGAGCAGTAGCGGCAAACGTCACAAGAAGTAGATGATGATCAGATGATCGTTTATCCTAGTTAATTATGCATGTAATATATAGTTTATGTTGTTGTGTGGGATGTCATGTGTGTAGTAGCCACCTATGTTATTATACATGTAATAGTTTACTTTTGTGTGTGCAAATGTCATGTGTGTAGTAGCCACCTTTGTAATTGGATGTTTAACTTGGTTATGCAATGTGTCCTTATAAGTGTGTATATATATGTTGTTGTTCTGTATGCAATCACATCGCACAACACACACGTCTTATTAGCAGCAATCGTCTGTGTGTTATTATCGGTCTTTGCACACATTTTTTATTACAGACATGTTTGCCGCGTAACACACACGACTTGTTAAGTTCAACCATTTCTGTTCTCTTGGCTCAACGCAAGCAGTTCATCCGAGTGAATTGTTTGCCCTCTATCGCACACACCTTGACCTGGCTGACCATTTCTTTTGTGTTGCCTAATCACAAATAGTTCATTCGAGTGAACTGTATGCCGTATATCACACACACCTTCATCTGGCTGCCCGTTTCTATTGTTCCACCTCATCACAAACAGTTTATCCGAGTGAACTGTATGTCGTATATCGCACACACCTTGATCTGGCTGCCCATTTCTGTTGTTCTGTCTCATCGCAAATAGTTCGTATGGATCAACCGTATGCCCCGCATCGCACACGCAACTAAAATCTGAACCATGTTTGATGTATCCTGCAGTAGTGGCCTGGAAAGAAATGAGTGTAACTTGGCATGTGACAAGATGGGGTTGATAGATATCTATCTCCCATCTTGAGGGGGAGTGTTGAACCGGTATCGGCCCATCTCTACTTCTGCACATAAAGCTTAGGCCCATGTGCCCGACCTAGAAGAGGAGGAAGTCGTGGATGTCTGGAGGAAGGCGAAACACACCAGCCGCCAAGAAGGATAGAGAGATGTGAGACTCCCGTTTCAACAATATCAACTTGTAAAGAACTCACTTCATGTAAAATATGAAATGCGCTAACTTGTTAAATGCCATTATAAAAAGTGAGGACGACTTTACTATAATTTATGCAAAAGGGTTATCTTATACTTATGTGTAATTTATGCAAAAGGATGTTAGTTGTTCCGGTGATGATAGAATTATCACATGTTGGTTTTTGGTTTTGTGAAGCTCGCTTGTTGGTGTGAACCACATGTAACAAACATGGCGGTTTGGCTCTCATGCTAACTAGTTGTGAAAACACATAAGGTGTGTAAACAGTTCTTTGTTGCTTGTTCTGTACTTGGAGTTTCTTATCATCGGAGTTTTGGTGTTCTTGTACTTGCCAGCCTTGCATGATGAAAATACCCTTTGATGTATTTTTATTTTGCTAGTAAACTTGGTCCAAAAATCCACAATCTGATAACTTATCTTGGTCGAAATTATTGATGTAATTTAGGGACACGTTGAATCTGCACTTGTACAACTCATGTTGCAAAAATAAAATTCCACTGATCGTTAGAAGTAAGTTTATCATTTATTCATATAAGAAACTATTTGAAAGTGCAACTAATCCCTGCGTGGTTTTCGTAATTATTAACAACATATAACTCATTGAACAAATATCCATTCAAGATAATCTTTTCAGAAATTTCAATGATTGGCATGGCATGGACTAGAGATGTGGACCCCTCAAAATGCTAAGGACACATATTGGCACAAGCTCAAGAATACATTTTCATTTTAGTGATCCAAGATCACACTGAGTCCATAGGAAAAGCCAATACTATTAAAAGGGGATGAGGTGTTGCTTAATGGCTTGCTTGCTAAAAATGCTTAGTGATATGCTCCAAAAGCCCTCAACCACTTTCTCATTTCCACATATGTCCCAAACCAAAAGTCAAACTCGACCCCATCGATTTGATCTATCTGGCGCCACCGAGTTCATTTGACATAGCCATAGCCAGAAACCCTAATCATTTTAGTCTCGCCGATAGGGATCTCGGTCTCACCGAGATGGGATTGCAAAATCTCCGTTTCCCTTCGTAACATCTCGTTCTAACCGAGATGAGCGATCGGTCCCATCGAGTTCGCAATGCAAACTCTCTGTTTCCTTTTCGTAACGTTTCCGTCTCACCGAAATGAGCGATCGGTCCCACCGAGTTTGCCTATTACTGAAATCGGTCTCAACGAGTTCATGTGTTCGGTCTCACCGAGATTAAGTTATGCCCTAACCCTAACATATCGGTCCCACCAAGTTGATCATGTCGGTCCCACCGAAAAGCCTAACGTTCACATTTTGAACTGAATCGGTCTGACCGAGTTTCACTATTCGGTCCCACCGAATTTCACTATTCGGTCCCATCGAGTTTGGTAAATTGTGTGTAACGGTTAGATTTTGTGTGCAGGCTATATATACCCCTCCACCCTTCCTCCATTCGTGGAGAGAGCCATCAGAATGTGCCTACACTTCCACTACTCATTTTTTGAGAGAGAACCACCTACTCATGTGTTTAAGACCAAGACATTCCATTCCAACCACAAGAATCTTGATATCTAGCCTTCCCCAAGTTGCTTTCCACTCAAATCATCTTTCCACCATATCCAAATCTGTGAGAGAGAGTTGAGTGTTGGGGAGACTATCATTTGAGGCACAAGAGCAAGGAGTTCATCATCAACACACCATCAATTACCTTTTGGAGAGTGGTGTCTCCTAGATTGGTTATGTGTCACTTGGGAGCCTCCGTCAATATTGGGGAGTTGAACCAAAGAGTTTGTAAGGGCAAGGAGATCACCTACTTCGTGAAGATCTACCCAAGTGAGGCAAGTCCTTCGTGGGCGATGGCCATGCTGGGATAGACAAGGTTGCTTCTTCGTGGAACCTTCATGGGTGGATCCCTATGAATCGCGCAGCCGTTACCCTTCATGGGTTGAAGTCTAAATCAACGTGGATGTACGATAGCACCACCTATCGAAACCACGCCAAAAATCTCCATGTCTACATTGCATTTGCTCCCTTCAAACTCCTCCCTTTACCTTCATATGCAAATGATTTACATTCCACTGCTATACTCTTAGAATTGAATGCGTAGGTTGATTGCTTGACTTGTGATAAGTTGCTAAAATCTGCCAAGACTTAAAATTGGGAAAAGGCTAGATTTTTATTTGGTCAAGTAGTCTAATCACCCCCCCCCTCTAGACATACTTTCGATCCTACAAGTGGTATCAGAGCTTTGGTCTCCATTTGCCTTGATTTCCATAGCTTTGGTGATCATAGCCTTGGTTTCACAACCTAGGAGAGTATGGCATCTAGCGAGGGAAATTACCACTATAGAGGTCCTTACTTAAATGGTACTAATTTTGCTAGTTGGAAGCATAAGATGAAAATGCATATTCTTGGACATAACCCCGCCATTTGGGCTATTGTGTGTATTGCCTTGCAAGGTGAATTCTTTGATGGGAGAGAACCAAATCGTGAAGCTGTCGCGGAAGAATTGAAGATGCTGCAATATAATGCTCAAGCTTGCGATATCCTCTTCAACGGATTGTGCCCCGAAGAATTCAACAAAATCAGCCGTCTTGAGAATGCAAAGGAAATCTGGGATACTTTGATTGATATGCACGAAGGTACCGACTCTGTCAAGGAATCCAAATTGGATGTGCTTCAAAATCAACTTGACAAGTTCAAAATTAAGGATGGTGAAGGTGTCGCTGAAATGTACTCTAGGCTTGCTCTCATCACAAATGAGATTGCCGGCTTAGGAAGTGAAGACATGACCGACAGATTCATCATTAAGAAGATTCAAGAGCCTTGGATGGAAAATATGATACCGTGTGCACATTAATCCAAATGATGCCCAATTACAAAGATCTCAAGCCAAGAGAAGTCATTGCTAGAATTGTTGCTCATGAGATGTCATTCAAGGATAAAGAAGAGCTTCACAACAAGTCTAGTGGTGCTTACAAAACCTCATGTGATGCTCCTACATCATCAAGTGAGAAACAAGCTTTCAATGAAGAATTGAGATTAATGGTGAAGAACTTCAACAAGTTCTACAAGAGTAGAAGCAAAGAAAGAAGTTCCAAGTCAAGGTCCTACAATGACAAAAGATCTTCTAGTCATGAACGTAACTACTACAATTGTGGAAGACCCAGACACTACTCCAATGAGTGTACGGCTCCCTACAAAAGAAGAGAAGACTCACCTAAAAGGAGAAGTAGAAGAGAAGAATCACCTCAAAGAGAGAGAAGGAGTAGAGATGATCGTTATGAACGAAGAACCTCTCGCCGAAGCAAGGATTCAGAAAGGAAGGACAAGTCATGAAGGAGCTATACAAAACGAAGACATCAAGCTCATGTTGGTGAATGGGTATCCAGCTCTGACTCCGACCACCACTCCGAGAGAAGTTATAACTCCAACTCAGAATATACTCAAGATGAAGGTGTTGTCGGTCTAGCACTTGTGTCAACCAACTCCTATGACATATTTGACTCACCAAATGAAGGAATTGGAAGATGCTTGATGGCTAAAGGCCCAAAGGTATCACACCCCGAGTATGTTGATTTCAATAGTGATGAAGATGATTTGCTAGGTGATGATGATTTACTTGTTGACAACTCTAGTGATGAAAACTATGGTGAACTTGCTATTAACCATGCTAATCAAGATAAAACGAATGATGATGATAAGAAGGTGATTGAGCGTCTAACTAAAGAACTAAACACTCTTAAGTTAGCTCATTGCTACCTCTTGAGCACTACGTTGGTTTCCCTCGAAGAGGAAGGGATGATGCAGCAAAGTAGCGTAATTATTTCCCTCAGTTTTTGAGAACCAAGGTATCAATCCAGTAGGAGGCTACATGCAAGTCCCTCGTACCTGCACAAAACAAATAAATCCTCGCAACCAACGCGATAACGGGTTGTCAATCCCTACATGGCCACTTACGAGAGTGAGATCTGATAGATATGATAAGATAATATTTTTGGTATTTTTATGATAAAGATGCAAAGTAAAAATAAAAGCAAAGGAAAAAGCAAAGGAAATAACTAAGTATTGGAAGATTAATATGATGAAGATAGACCCGGGGGCCATAGGTTTCAGTAGTGGCTTCTCTCAAGAGCATAAGTATTCTACGGTGGGTGAACAAATTACTGTTGAGCAATTGACAGAATTGAGCATAGTTATGAGAATATCTAGGTATGATCATGTATATAGGCATCATGTCTGAGACAAGTAGACCGACTCCTGCCTGCATCTAGTACTATTACTCCACTCATCGACCGCTATCCAGCATGCATCTAGAGTATTAAGTTAATGAAAACAGAGTAACGCCTTAAGCAAGATGACATGATGTAGAGGGATAAACTCATGCAATATGATGAAAACCCCATCTTGTTATCCTCGATGGCAACAATACAATACATGCCTTGCTGCCCCTACTATCACTGGGACAGGACACCGCAAGATTGAACCCAAAGCTAAGCACTTCTCCCATTGCAAGAAAGATCAATCTAGTAGGCCAAACCAAACTAATAATTTGAAGAGACTTGCAAAGATAACCAATCATACATAAAAGAATTCAGAGATGATTCAAATACTGTTCATAGATAGACTTGATCATAAACCCACAATTCATCGGTCTCAACAAACACACCGCAGAAAGAAGATTACATCGAATAGATCTCCACAATAGAGGGGGAGAACATTGTATTGAGATCCAAAAGGAGAGAAGAAGCCATCTAGCTAATAACTATGGACCCGTAGGTCTGAGGTAAACTACTCACACTTCATCGGAGGGGCTATGGTGATGATGTAGAAGCCCTCCGTGATTGATGCCCCCTCCGGCGGAGCTCCAGAACAGGCCCCAAGATGGGATCTCATGGATACAGAAAGTTGCGGCGGTGGAATTATGGTTTTGGCTCCGTATCTGGTCATTTGGGGGTACGTGTAAGTGCATCTAGTTCCACCCCTAGTTGGTTTTGGAGTATTGACGACAAACCTGGTTGAGGGACTAATGTGTTTGTGAGAATTGCAGGATAACACAGGTAGAAGTCCCTCATTGATTCGGTTTTCCTACCAGAGATGACCCCTAAAAATGTATGAAGACATTGAAGTCAAAGGTGGTATGTGAAGACATTCACATTAAAGACTATGACAAGAGAAGACATCGCGTGAAGACTATGGAGCGCGAAGACTTAGCAGTTTCGTCGTTCTTTGTTTTTTTCTTTGTTGAGTCATAGGAACCACCATACTATTAAGTGGGGTCCAAGAGAACCAGTCAAAATGACTGAAGTGATGCTTAACCAAAATCCTATGTCTTTGAGTGAAGGCTATGAGAGGAAATATTATTCAGAGTTGGATAAGTCAGCTTTGCTTGTAGCCCAAGTAAAGTTGCCATGTGTGTATGAAATCTGACCGTTGGAACACGTGTCAGTTCCTTAGTGACCCAGGGTCATTTCGGACAAATCAGCTCGGGTTGCCTAGTGGCTATAAATAGCCCACCCCCTACAACCATAAACGGTTGGCTGCTCAGAGTTAGTGCACGGCTTTTGTCGTTTGAGAGCAACCCACCTTGAAGCCTTTGAGAGAGAATTCTTGCGAGGACAAAGCCCTAAACACCCAGAGCCAAAGAGTGTTAGGCATCACTTAAGTATTCCTATTTGTGTGATCTGAAGACTTATTACACTTGAGGACTGTGAATCCTCCAGCCGGTTAGGCGTCGCGTTCTGAGCATCCAAGAGTCATTGTGGATCACCGATGAACAAAGTCTGTGAAGGTTTGGAAGTCTACCTTGAAGACTTACCGGAGTGATTGGGCGAGGACTGTGCGTCCTTAGCTCAAGGGGAATAAGGTGAAGATGCAGTCTTCTGAGTTGAATGTCAGCCTCCCTAACCAGACGTACAGTTGTGACAGCAACTGGAACTGGTCCAACAAATCATTGTCTTCAATGAGTCACTGGTTTCATCCTTCCCTTTCCTTTACTTACTGTTGTCCCTAGTGAAGTCATTGTATGATTGCATTATCTTTTGTCTTCACTGAGTGACTGCTTGTTCTGATTGGCTTCACACTATCTTCCTACCTGATCTATACTGCCTAGCTGCTATTAGTCATTGTGCTTTCACTTCATTGAATACTTGACTATGGCTTGCTTAGTGTAGTCTACCTTCCGCTGCATGGTAATAGGTTTATTTCTATCATTTGTCTTCGAAACTTCCATGTTTTGAAGACTTTCATAAAAATCGCCTATTCACCCCCCCTCTAGTCGATCACTAGCACTTTCAATTGGTATAAGAGCAAGGTACTCCCTTGTTCTGTGTGATTCGGTTTAACCACCTGGAGTTTTAGCTATGTCGACTGTAGGGATAATCAAAGTCTCCATTGCGTGCCCAGTCTTCGATGGAACTGAATATCCCTACTGGAAGAATAAGATGCGCATGCATCTTGAAGCCATTGATGTCGACCTATGGTATGTCGTCAAGAATGGCGTTCCCAAGGCTAGTGAAGGTGTCACCGCTGCTGATGTCAAGAAGTTTGTTCAACTAGACTCCACTGCCAAGAACATCATCTATGGTCATCTGACCAAAGGACGGTATGGCCATGTGAGTGCTTTGGAAACATCTAAGCTAGTCTGGGACTGGCTCTCCAAGGTCAACAAAGGCGTCTCAACCGAGAGAGATCAGAGAATCAGTGTCCTTCGCAACCTCTTCAACCGCTTCAAGAGAAATGACAATGAGAATGTCGAGCTCACGTTTGATCGAATCACTGACATCACAAATGAGCTTCAAGCCCTCGGCGCTACTGAGATCACCAAGCATGAAGTCGTCAAGACACTCCTGAGATCACTTGACAGCTCGTTTGACACCCTAGCCCTGATGATTCAAGAACTTCCTAACTTCAAGACACTCGATCCGTCTGACATACTTGAGAGGCTCAACACACACGAGTTTCAGCTTTCTGAGAAAAGAGACATCTACGGTCCCAACTATGGGCGAACTCGTGCCTTGAAGGCAAAAGTTGTCTCCTCATCTGAAGAAGAATCTGACAGCAGTTCGGATGATCCTGAAGACATTGGAAAGGAGCTTGCTATGCTTGTGAAGAAGTTCCAAAAATTCACCAAGAAGAAAGGCTTCAGAAAGTCTTCACGATCAAGCTCAAGGAATGATGAAGCTTCTGCTCATGACTACAAGAAGAGAACATGCCACAAGTGCAAGAAACCTGGCCACTACACCTCTGAGTTTCCGCAGTGGGACAATGAGAACAAGAATAAGAAGAAGAGCAAGGAGTATGACTCTGACGACAAGAAGAAGAAGAAATACTCAAAGTCTTCTTCCAAGTCTTCCTCAAAGTCTTCATCACACAAGAAGATCTCATCTGGCAAGGCTCGTGCGTTTGTTGGCAAGGAAATGGATTCAGAGGAGGAGTCCGCTTCTGAGGAGGCGGAGGTGGAGTCTAAGGAGGAGTCCGATTCTGGCGTTGCGAGTCTGGTTACAGCATATGTTGCCAAGTCCATCTTCAACACTGAAGACAATGACTTCATCACCGACACCGATGCAAATGAAAAGTACTACTCCGCTCCTACCTACTGCTTCATGGCACGCGGTGCCAAGGTAAACACATGCACTACTCACTATCAAACATCCAGTGAAGATGACTCTGATTGTGGTTCCAAACCCAGCTACAAAACACTTGCTAAAATTGCAACTGAACAACAGAAAGCTATGGAACATATTCAAAAACTGTTAGACAAAAGCGATGACCTATTAGACGCTGAAATGACTTGATCTTAGTCCTTAATTGAAGACATAAAAAATCTTCATGTTAAGTATGAGGAACTTGAAAGTCGTCATGAAACGCTCTCAACAACTCATGAAAAGCTTTCCTATGATTATCTTCAAAGGAAGCAAGATCTTGAGAAATTGAGAGTGGCTCATGAAGATCTTCAAAAGGAAAACGAGTCACTTCACGCCGAACAGATCAGTTCCACTCAGGAAGGATTTGAACCACCATGTCTTAAATGCATTGAGCGTGACAACGCTACTTCTGTTGTTGGGTGTTCTACTACTGCTACTATTGCAATATCTTCAACTGTTGATGTGGTAACTAACCCCTCTGCTGAGGATACCACTGCTATTGCTGATGAGAATGCTAGGTTGAAGAAATTGCTTGAAACAGGGATGTACAAAAGTCTCAAAGGGCATCAGACACTATGCGATGTTCTTAAAAGGCAGATCCTGAACCGAAACCCTAGGAAAGAGGGTCTTGGGTTCGAAAGGAAAATGAATGCTGATGGCTCTTACTGGAAACCTGAGCAGTACCCCAAAACCACATGGGTTGCTGCAAAGGAACCCTCAATGGATCCATCCACCCTGTCAGGCTTCAATTGTGCTAATCCCATTGTTGTTGATGAATCCTTTGATGCAAACTATAAACTGTTTAAGAATCAGAATGGTGAAGTGTTTGCCAGGTATATTGGCACTAACTGCAGGAATGGGCCACCTATGAAGAAAGTCTGGGTGCCGAAAAGGTTGTTGGAGAATCTTCCTGTGAATGTTGTCATGACACCACAAGTGAAGAAGACAAACCCCAGACCACATGCTTCATATGGTCCAAAGGCTTCATACAGACAAAGGACTCACCCGAGTCGCACTAATGCAAATGTTTTGCAGGGAAGCCATACTCATGCCTATGAATATGAGCGCATTTCATCAAACCGCCATGTTCATAAGACCAAGAACTATTCTGCTTATTCTTATGAGTACTATTGTCCACCTGCAAGACTTTTTGCTAGGGCCCCAAAGCCAAAGTTCTCAGATGCTGCACTTAGACTCATTGCTTTGAAGCCACCCTTGAAGATGTGGGTGGCTAAGAAAGCTTAACTCTCTTTTGCAGGGAAAGGTCTCCAGCCGAAAACCAAAATCGTCTGAAGCTATTGCTGGGGACCTTAAACATCTTGTAGGTCGCAAGATCAAATGCCCAAATGGTCTTATTATGTATTTTGTTCCTGAGTCACTTGCTACTTGCCCTATCAGACCTAACCTCGATCTAAGCTTTCATAATCCACTTGCTCGTCAAATGTTTAAGCTTCACAATTCTCTTTGTGAAGCCTATTGTTGGTGTACAAAAAGAGGGGTACGCTTTTTGAACCCCTATAACTGTGCACGGGCAGTCTGAGCCACGGGCACCACCACACTGAGCAAGGCAAGGGAGGTGAGCCAAGGTAAGGCCGAAGCTCAGGAGAAGCAGAACGACGCCAAGACCAAGACCACAAAGAGCAAAGGGGACGAAGCGGACTCCCCCCGGCAAGATCCTTGTCGGGTGGCCGAGCAGTTCGATCTTCCATGCCCTAACTTGGCGACGGAGGACACCTACGGCGACGGCGGAGGAGATGATGTCCGCGGTCGGCGTGAAGACGGTGTCGGAGAGGTTGCGGCAGCGAAGCGCTTCGTCGCTGGCGTCATTGAGGGCTAGCGGTGGCGCTAGGGTTTGTGCGAGAGTGGAAGAAGAGATAATGACTACGGTGAGGCGTGTATTTATAGGTACAAGGGCGGCTCAGTGTTATTACACAGGTGCCCCTGGCGATTCACATCTGAGGAACACGTGGCCATCATGCAGCATGTCGGAGGTTGTTCCATGTCCCACGCACGCCTGGATTGTCGGGTGGTCGTTCCCACTTCTCCGGGTTTCAGGTGAAGGAATGAGCATTGAAAACGGACTTAATGTTTGTCTCTGTATCTTCTGCTGACAAGGACGCAGAGAAGACATTCGACAGTTTCAATAGAATGCATATGACTTGGAGAGATAGAGTTTGAGATAGAAAGCATAGAGAGGTTAGGGTCCGATCACATTCACTTAGTTCAAAAGACTCAACACGAAGACATAGCTATAAGTGAATGCTGTAGAGGACAGAACACTAGTATATATATATATATATATATATATATATATATATATATATTCAACATAGTGAAGATAATCATGAAGACATGTTGAAATTGAAGCCAAACCAAATGTGAGGACATAGCAAATGTAACACCATGAGTGAAACACTTCAAACAGAACTTTTGGTGGTGGCGTTACCCACCGTATAGGAAGTATTAGACCTAGACACGGCGCACAATTATTGTGGCGCTCCGAAGTCAAATTCCATATTGATATATTCACACTTAGAATGTATGTCTTCATTGATTGAGGATATACTTTACTACGTGTGTTGCACATCTAAGTCATCAATATGCATAAGTGTTAGGATGTGTGCCTGATCATAGGACATTTGAGGGTTCCAAGATATTTAGCTCACATCATAACTTGCAAAATCTCTTCTCATCCAAGGGCTTGGTGAAGATATCTGCCAATTGTTCTTCAGTGTTGACGTGTCTGATATCAATGTCTTCCTTCACAACATGATCTCTGAGAAAGTGATGACGAATTTCAATGTGCTTTGTCTTCGAGTGCTGAACTGGGTTGTTGGCAATCTTGATGGCGCTTTCGTTGTCGCAGTAGAGTGGCACTTGCTTCAGATGAATGCCATGGTCCTTGAGTGTTTGCTTCATCCACAGAAGCTGAGCACAGCAAGATCCAGCAACAATGTATTCAGATTCAGCAGTGGAGAGAGATACACAGTTCTGCTTCTTTGAAGACTAACATACAAGTGATCATCCCAGAAAATGACATGTGCATGATGTAGACTTGCGATCCACCTTGTCACCAGCATAATCAGCATTCGAGAATCCAACCAGATCAAACTCTGTGCCCTTTGGATACCATAATCCTAGAGTTGGGGTGTGAGCCAAATATCGAAGAATTCGCTTCATAGCTAAGTGATGCGACTCCTTTGGTGCCGCTTGGAATCGAGCACGCATGCAAACACTAAGCATAATATCTGGCCTAGATGCACATAGATAAATTAAAGAACCAATCATGGAGCGGTATACCTTTTGATAGAACTCTTTACCATTGTCGTCAGAACCCAGATGATGTTTGGCTGGCATTGGTGTCGTGAAGCCTTTGCAATCTTGCATACCGAACTTCTTCAGGCAATCTTTGAGATACTTCTCTTGAGATATGAAGATGTCGTTGCGTTGCTATCGTATTTGAAGACCGAGGAAGAACTTCAGCTCTCCCATCATGGACATCTGATATTGCTCTTGCATCATATATCCAAACTCTTCACTGTACTTCTGATTGGTGCAGCCGAAGATGATGTCATCCACATATATTTGGCACACAAACAGTTCACCATCATATGTCTTCGTGAAGAGAGTGGGGTCGAGGGAACTAGGTATGAAGCCTTTGCTCTTCAGGAAGTATTTGAGTGTGTCATACCAAGCCCGAGGGGCTTGTTTGAGGCCATACAGTGCCTTGTTGAGCTTGTATACCATGTCAGGATGTTTTGGATCTTCAAAGCCAGGCGGTTGTGCAACATACACTTCTTCTTCAATCTTGCCATTGAGAAAAGCGCTCTTCACATCCATTTGATATAGAAGTATGTTATGATGATTTGCATAGGCCAGCAGTATGCGTATGGCTTCAAGTCGAGCCACAGGAGCAAATGTTTCATCGAAGTCAATGCCTTCCACTTGAGTATATCCTTGAGCAATGAGACGAGCTTTGTTTCTGACAACTTGACCATACTCATCTTGCTTGTTGCAGTATATCCATTTGGTGCCTATTATATTGTGCTTCCGAGGATCAGGACGCTTAACCAGTTCCCGTATAGTATTCAGCTCAAACTGTTGAAGATCTTCTTGCATAGCTTGAATCCATTCAGGTTCCATGAAGGCTTCTTCAACTTTCTTGGGTTCTGTTATTGAGACGAATGCGAAGTGCCCACAGAAATTTGCTAGCTGAGTTGCCCTTGAACGAGTGAGCGGACCAGGTGCATTGATGCTATCAATTATTCTCTCAATCTGCACTTCATTGGCAACACGAGGATGTACAGGGCGAGGATTTTGCTCTTGCTGATCATTGTCGTTGTTAGAGGGATTGTCTTCAGGCTGAGCATTTTCTTCAGGTTGATCATGTGCGGAGATGATAAGTTCCTCTTTAGGTTGAGCTTCAGAGGGTATGATTTCTCCAGTTCCCATTAGTTTGATTGATTCACTGGATGGAACTTCATGTAGCACATTTGGCAGGTGCTCTCTCTGTGAACCGTTAGTCTCATCGAACCGCACATCCACTGTTTCAACCACTTTATAATGAAAGAGATTGAAAACTCTGTAGGAGTGCGAATCCTTTCCATATCCAAGCATAAAACCCTCATGTGCTTTTGGTGCAAATTTTGAAGTGTGATGTGGATCCTTGATCCAGCACCTGGCGCCAAATACTCTGAAGTAACTGACATTTGGCTTCTTGCCAGTAAGGATCTCATAAGATGTCTTGTTCAGAAGCTTGTGAAGATAAACATGATTGATTGTATGGCATGCAGTATCAATGGCTTCAGGCCAGAATTTTCTTGGAGTCTTGTATTCATCTAGCATCGTTCGGGCCATCTCAATGAGTGTTCTGTTCTTGCGTTCGACGACGCCATTCTGTTGTGGCGTGTACGGAGCTGAGAATTCATGTGTGATGCCCAAAGTATCAAGATATGTATCAAGGCCAGTGTTCTTGAATTCAGTGCCATTGTCACTTCTGATGTGCTTTATCTTGGTGCCATAGTTGTTCATTGCTCGATTGGCGAAGCGTCTAAAGACATCTTGCACTTCAGTCTTGTAGAGGATTATGTGCACCCAAGTATATCTAGAATAATCATCAACAATGACAAAGCCATAGAGACAAGCAGTAGTAGTAAGAGTTGAGTAATAAGTGGGACCGAAAAGATCCATGTGGAGCAGTTCGAAGGATCGAGTGGTTGTCATGATTGTCTTCGAGGGATGTTTGGCCCTCGTCATCTTTCCTGCTTCACAGGCACCGCATAAGTGATCTTTCTTGAACTTGACGCCCTCGATGCCTATGACATGCTTCTTCTTTGCAAGGGTGTGGAGGTTCCTCATGCCAGCATGCCCTAGCCTCCAATGCCAGAGCCAGCATTCTGAAGCTTTTGCTAGAAGACATACGGCAAGTTGTGGTCCTGCTGAGAAATCTACGACGTACAAATCATCTTTCCGATACCCTTCAAACACTTGGCACCGCGTGCCATGAAGCAGTAGGTAGGAGCGGAGTAGTCCTTGTCATTTGCATCGGTGTCGGTGATGAAGTCATTGTCTTCAGTGTTGAAGATGGACTTAGCAATGTATGTTGTAGCTAGACTAGCAACGCCAGAATCGGACTCCTCCTCAGACTCCACCTCCGCCTCCTCAGAAGCGGACTCCTCCTCTGAATCCATTTCCTTGCCAACAAACGCACGTGCCTTGCCAGATGAGCTCTTCTTGTGTGATGAAGACTTTGAGGAAGACTTGGAAGAAGACTTTGAGTATTTCTTCTTCTTCTTGTCGTCAGAGTCATATTCCTTGCTCTTATTTTTCTTTTTGTTCTCATTGTCCCACTGCGGACACTCAGAGATGAAGTGGCCAGGTTTCTTGCACTTGTGACATGTTTTCTTCTTGTAGTCATGAGCAGAAGCTTCATCATTCCTTGAGCTTGATCGTGAAGACTTTCTGAAACCTTTCTTCTTGGTGAATTTTTGGAACTTCTTCACAAGCATAGCAAGTTCCCTTCCAATGTCTTCAGGATCATCAGAACTGTTGTCAGATTCTTCTTCAGATGAGGAGACAGCTTTTGCCTTCAAGGCACGAGTTCGCCCATAGTTTGGACCGTAGATATCTCTTTTCTCAGAAAGCTGAAACTCATGTGTGGTGAGCCTCTCAAGTATGTCAGACGGATCGAGTGTCTTGAAATCAGGACGTTCTTGAATCATCAGGGCTAGGGTGTCAAACGAACTGTCAAGTGATCTCAGTAGTGTCTTGACGACTTCATGCTTGGTGATCTCAGTAGCGCCGAGGGCTTGAAGCTCATTTGTGATGTCAGTGAGTCGATCAAACGTGAGCTGGACATTCTCATTATCGTTTCGCTTGAAGCGGTTGAAGAGGTTGCGAAGGACGTCGATTCTCTGATCTCTCTGAGTTGAGACGCCTTCGTTGACCTTGGAGAGCCAGTCCCAGACTAGCTTAGATGTTTCCAAAGCACTTACGCGGCCATACTGTCCTTTGGTGAGATGACCACAGATGATATTCTTGGCAGTAGAGTCCAGTTGAACGAACTTCTTGACGTCAGCAGCAGTAACACCTTCTCCAGCCTTGGGAACGCCGTTCTTGACGACATACCATAGGTCGACGTCAATGGCTTCAAGATGCATGCGCATCTTATTCTTCTAGTAGGGATATTCAGTTCCATCGAAGACGGGGCACGGAGCGAAGACTTTAATTATCCCTGCAGTCGACATAGCTAAAACTCCAGGTGGTTAAACCGAATCACACAGAACAAGGGAGTACCTTGCTCTGATACCAATTGAAAGTGCGTTATATCGACTAGAGGGGGGTGAATAGGCGATTTTTATGAAAGTCTTCAAAACGTGAAAGTTTGAAAGACAAATGATAGAAATAAACCTATTACCATGCAGCGGAAGGTAGACTACACTAGGCAAGCCATAGTCAAGTATTCAATGAAGTGAAAGCACAATGACTAATAGCAGCAATGTAGTGAGGATCAGGTAGGAAGATATTATGAAGCCAAACAGAATACGCAGTCACTCAGTGAAGACAAAAGATAGTGCAATCATACAATGACTTCACAAGGACCAACAGTAAGTAAAGGGAAGGGAAGGATGAAACCAGTGACTCGTTGAAGACAATGATTTGTTGGACCAGTTCCAGTTGCTGTGACAACTATACGTCTGGTTAGGGAGGCTAGGTATTTAAACCTAAGGACACACAGTCCCGGACACTCAGTCCTGAACACGCAGCTCAGGACACCCAGTCCTCACCGTATTCCCCTTGAGCTAAGGTCACACAGACCTCGCCCAATCACTCTGGTAATTCTTCAAGGTAGACTCCCAGACCTTCACAGACTTCGTTCACCGGCGATCCACAATGTCTCTTGGATGCTCAGAACGCGACGCCTAATCGGCTGGAGGATTCACAGTCCTCAAGTGTAATAAGTCTTCAGATCACATAGACAAGAAGACTTAAGTGATGCCTAACACTCTTAGGCTTTGGGTGGTTAGGGCTTTATCCTCGCAAGGAATTCTCTCTCAAAGGCTTCGAGGTGGGTTGCTCTCAAATGACAAAAGCCATACTCTAACTCTGAGCAGCCAACCGTTTATGGTTGTAGGGGGTGGGCTATTTATAGCCACTAGGCAACCCGACCTAATTTGTCCGAAATGACCCTGGGTCACTAAGGAACTGACACGTATTCCAACGGTCAGATTTCAAACTCACGCGGAAGCTTTACTTGGGCTACAAGCAAAGCTGACTTGTCCGACTCTGGACAAGTTTCGCTCTCATAGTCTTCACTCGAAGACATAGGTTTTGGTTAAGCATCACTTCAGTCATTCTGACTGGTTCACTTGGACCCCACTTAACAGTACGGTGGTTCCTATGACTCAACAAAGAAGAAACAGAACTACAAAAGATCTAAGTCTTCGAGCTCCATAGGCTTCATGCGATGTCTTCTCTTGTCATAGTCTTCAATGAGAATATCTTCATATACCACCTTTGACATCAATGTCTTCATACATTTTTAGGGGTCATCTCTGGTAGGAAAACCGAATCAATGAGGGACTTCTACCTATGTTATCCTGCAATTCTCACAAACACATCAGTCCCTCAACTAGGTTTGTCGTCAATACTCCAAAACCAACTAGGGGTGGCACTAGATGCACTTACAGTTTGATCCGCTCTTCTCACGACCCCGTGCCCCGCAACCGTAGTAGGGATTCTTGTGATCCCATAGGTGTCGTTCCCACCGACATCTTTGGCGCGCTAAGTAGGGGGCGCAATTGCGAGAATCGGCTCTAGCAGTTAGCCCGGCACTCCTTCATCTTCGTGACCCTTGAAGAACAAAGGAGGCTAGAAGATCGACACTCGAGCGATCGCAAACAGAAGCTAAGTTGCACTGAACCCTTATTTGTGCTACCCTTCTTATTTGAGGTTATTCCCCCTGGAGATATTTGCTTTGTATGAGAAACCTGCACGCCAGGGGGCTCTACCACGATCGACAATGCCCTTGCCCTGTTTCGAGTCCACTCAACAGCTCAAGAGGCTGCGTCGAGAATGGCAGAGTAGCCTTCCGCGATCTGCAACGCCCCCGATTCTGACTCGAGTCAAGCTCGACAGTTCGAGCGGCCGCGTTCAGAATGGAAAGGTGGCTCGTCCGGCAGCATGCGTACCCAGCTAGCCATGGGGATCCGTCCCCAAAATGCCGCTAGGGGCTTCCACACCGGCAAGCCTTCCCGATTGACGTAGGGCACGCATACAAAGAGGAATTGAACGGGGAAATAACATGCATGAAAATTAAGAGTACTTCAAAGTTATATTACATCACATCATAGCTGCGGTTCTAACTAAAGATAAAATTTGTCTTGGTCGGGAACCCGCAGCGGCGAAGAAGAACGGGATGCCTAATCCCGGCGCTGGCCTTCCACCCTCTTGATTTCCTCGATGTAGTCGGTGATGGGCTTGATGCGCTCCTTGAGCACCGTGAGGTCAGCACCATCCGGCAAGCTCTTCATCGCGGCCGCGAAGTCAAGATTGGGATTCCAGTACGCCGTCTTGGTGAGGACCTTGGTCATGACCCTCCGGCAAAGTCGCCGGGCCTCCTCGGCCAGCGTGGCTGTCCTGTTGGAGTGAAGATAAGCCAAGGCTCCGAGGACGCCCTCGAAGAACAGGGTCAACTTGGTGTTGACGGTCCCGCTGCGCTCAAGGGCGTACCACACGTGTGGCATCCCCATGGTGGCCAACTGCAAGGTGACCCTACCGGCGACCTCCTCCAGACGGTTGATCCATCTGTTCTCACCCGCCACATAATCCTGGTGGGAGGCGGCCTCGTTCGCCCGTAGCTGCTTCTCCTCCTCTAGGCTCCTGGTCAAGGTCTCCTCCCGAGCCCTGCTTTCCGACAGCATCTTCTCGAGATCCTCCAGCTTCAGCTTGAGGTCTCTGACGGAGTTTTGCGCTTCGGGGAGCTCCCCAGCCCTGCTGATGACCGCTCCTTGCGCCTCCACCAAGGCGTTGTTGAGCGTGCTCTTCTGTTGGACAGCTTGAGGGTCTGCTCCTTCAGCTCGTCCTGCGCATCCTCCAACTCCCTTACCTTGCCGGCATGGGCCAGAGCCTGGGCATCGAGTGCCTCCTTGTGCCTCTGCTCCAGCTCGCGAGTCCGCCGCGTGACAAGGGCCTCGAGCTCCTCATCCTTTCCACGGAGCGCTGCGGCAAGCTTCGCCTCACGCGCGGTGAGGTCCTCTTCCTGGGAATTCAAGGTGGCTTGATGCTGGTTCCGGGCGGCCTCGGCCGCGGCAGCCAAGTTCGCCGCCTTTTCCTGGGCCTTCTCGATGTCGGCCATCTTCATGGTGAGCTCCACATCGCGCTCGGCCAATTTCTCCTGAAAGGCCCTCTGCTCCTCGTGAGTCTGGTGGAACCAGGTCTGCGTCTCGGCAACGCGCGCCTTGAAGCCCACCTCCGCGTTGTCCACCGTTGCCATCCTGGACTTGACCTTGTCCAGGCGAGCACGGTAGAGCACTTGGAGCTTCCATAAATTGGCCCCCATGGCACGGAAAAGCTGCTCTTCTGGAGAACCGTCACCACCAACGCCCGGCTCATCAACCACCTCGAGCCCGGTGGCGGCAAGCACCTCGCCGTCGAAAACTTCCCCTTTGGCGGGCCCCCGGCTTGACGCCCCTGGGAGGTGGACGAAGAGATCGTCGCCCACCTTCAGATACCTGCCGGGGCCCGAGGTTGAGGAGGAGGGAGGCTGGTCACCCAACACCTCTTCCTTGGCGGAGGCCTTGCCGGCCCCACCGGTAGGTCCACCGCTGGTGCCCTCGGCAGAAGCCTCGGCGGTAGCCTTGGCGGCCCCCGCCGCGGTGTCCTCGGCAGCATCCTTGGTGGCCTCCTCAGCAATGTTCCCAGCAACGGTATCCACGTCCTCTGTACCTGTTGAAGGAGGGCCTGGGTAGCAACGGGAGCAATGAAGCCAGGAAAAGAATAAGGGAAAAATAGAGACGAAGGACAAGCGACTCACCAGTGCCAGGCTGTGAAGCAGAAGTCCCCTCTCCGCCAGCATTTGGCGCCGTGGCAGAGCCACCAGCACCCAAGTTCCCCTCTTCCTCCATGGGTGTGGGCTCCGTGCCTGATGCCCTTGCCGGGGACGCCCCCCGCGGCGGCGTAGTCGATGGGGGTGGTGTGTTAGGAGTAGCCCTCTGTGGCTCCTCCTGCTGCCGCTTCCCTCCTGCAAACCCGGCAAGGTCAGCATCATAGCATCGAGCACCTACCACGTGTCGAGTAAGAAGAGGGTGACGAACTTACGCTAGGGGCTGCGCCAGGGGCTGCTGTCCGGGCTGCTCAGCACCACCAGTGGTGTCTTTGAAGCCCCAGCCGGGGGCTGGCTGCTCGCCGAGGTCCTCGCCCTCTTCACCCTCTGGGCCAACGTCTCTGTCTCCCTACGGAAGCAAAAATGGATCAAGACAAGCGACCCAATTCAAGGAAATGGAAATGACAGTAAGGAACGGAGAACTAACTCGTCATCTGTCTCCTCCTCTTCCACCAGTTTCCTTTTCCTCTCCGGGCTGAGAGGCCCGAGATCAAAAGGGAGCTTTGCATCATCATCCGAGTCGACGCCTGCCGGAGGAGGCGAAGGAGGCGGCGGGGTTTGTGCGTGCCCGGATGAGGAAGGGGCGGTTGTCTTCTTCTTCTCAGCGGCCTTCGTCAGCCTCTTGGCTGTCGTGGCCCTCGTGTGGCGCCTAGACCCCTCTAGGGTCAATTGACGCTGCGCAGCCCTGCCGGGCCGGACCGGCTCACCGGAGCCAACCCACCGCGGGACTCACCCTCTTCCCCTGGTTGGCGTCGAGCCCGCCGCCGCGGGACTCTCCCTCTTCCCCTGGTTGGCGTCGAGCCCGCCGCCGCGTCCTCCTCCTCCCCCGACGACTCGTCGGCCGCGTCTTCGACGAGCGGAGATCCAGTGTTGGCGCTACTGACCTCCCTGGAGGCCGCCGCCCACCGGGAGAGCTCCTCTTCCTCCGCCGCCGTTGCGGCCATGTCCTCCACGCCCCCGGCGCTGCCGGCCTCCATGGCAAGTTGCGCCTCCCTCGCCCTAGTAGCGATGTAGTCCAGCTCTGCCTGGGTGGTGTCCATGATAAGCCACCGCTCAGCGTCGGCATTGACGTACACCTTGATCAGGGTGTCGAAGAATTGCTGCACATCCTCGACCTTCGGCTCCTTCCAGCTCGGGACAGGGATGTGCGCATTATAGTCCGGCATCATGGCGATGATCTCGGACCGACGCGAATTGTTGCACAACGGGACCACCCCCGCTGGCAGCTTGAAAAATGGCCCCTTGAGGGCCTTGCCAACCTTTGCGGCAGCCCTCACGGCCTTGCCGGTCCGCTCGACCTCGCCATCGCGACACACATCAAGCTGGAAAAGCCGCTGGCAAAAGTGGGCATGCGCCAGCACTGTGAAGTTGTGATCGAGGTCGGGGCGAAGTCGCATAATGTCAGCCGGGTTCGTGAAGAGCCAAGCTGGCCTCCCCTTGCTATGCAATGGGGCGATCCGGCGGCGAATGAAGTCCGCCCCGATCATCTCAAGAGTGAGTCCGGCCTGGGTGAGCCGGAGAATCCTGGTGGTGGCGACGGTGAGCCTCCCATCGGCGGCGTCGACATCGCTCCAATCGCTGCCGCGGACCGGCGGCACTCGGCGGACCTTACAGAATTCCAGCGGGGTTTCATCTTCAATCCAGCACCACCGGCCACACCATTCCTCCCACCTCTCCTTCACGGCACCGTCCGGGTATGCCCCCTTTGATCTTGGGATCCATTTGACGCAACCGGAGACGGCTCCTCCCGGCTGGATTCGAGGGAAGAAGTAATGGTGGAAGAGCGCCGTGTTGGGCTGCACCCCGGCAAAGCCTTCGCAAAGATGCGCGAAGAAAGCCATGCACGCCACCGCATTTGGAGTAAAATCCAAGAGGCGAAAGCCGAAGGTGCGCATAACGTCGCAGAAGAAATCGGAGAAAGGAGGGCATAACCCGCAAGAAAAGTAATCAACGAAGAAGGGGTACCGATTTGAGGCAGGATCAGCGCAAGCAGCAAGAATGATGCACGTCGCCGGGTGTCCCGAATCCTCTCCCCCCGTCTTCACTCCCCATAGGGGCTTGAAGGAGGCCCGGAGCTCTTGACCATCAACCGTCGAGGGGAAGAAGAAGGCGGACTTCGTCCGGTCCCCCGATAGCGCGCTCTCCGGCGGCTCCACCGTCCTGGCGCCCTTAGCCACCCCCTTGCCCTTGGCGAATTTGGGAGCCATGGCAACCAAGAAGTTCAGAGGGCTGAGGAAGGGGGATGGCGAAGCGACGGCGGCGGGCGACAGCGAAAGCTTAGGAAGAAAGGAAGAAATGGAGCGGCGGCTCTGAGATCGGAAAAGGCACGAGGGAAGATGAGAAAGTGAGCAGTGCGCCCATGGTTATTCCTTCTTATGGGGGAAAACACGGGCCGCCTCCTTTCACATTAACTATGATGTGACACATGCCCGCGGGAAGCAACCCCACGCATGCCGCCCACGTCACACACGCCTCCCCATGCCGCGCCACACGCGGGAAGCATGGGAAGCGCAGCGCGCGAAGAGACTTACCGCGGTAAAAACCGCCCTGCCTGCCCGCGCACTGTTTTGGGGCCTAGCCCAACGACGCGATTGCGCTCACGTGTGGCCCAGGCCCGGGGGCTCCTGTCGGTGTACAAAAAGAGGGGTACGCTTTTTGTACCCCTATAACTGTGCACGGGCAGTCTAAGCCACGGGCACCACCACACTGAGCAAGGCAAGGGAGGTGAGCCAAGGTAAGGCCGAAGCTCAGGAGAAGCAGAACGACGCCAAGACCAAGACCACAAAGAGCAAAGGGGACGAAGCGGACTCCCCCCGGCAAGATCCTTGCCGGGTGGCGGTTGTAGCAAACCCGGCAAGACCCTTGCCATGGCAGCTCGCCCCACACCTACAGAGTGAGTCACCCTTGAGTACACTGCCCCCATGGGGCAAGGATTCGGGAGACATCCCCGTGGTGGCATGCAGATCTTTGTGAAGACATTCAAGATCAGATACACCCTTTAGAAGATTATGATCCTTGGCGGGATCCCAGCTAAGGAGGACCACAAGGCCCCCAGCAAGAGCCTTGCCGGGGATGACATCAGGCGCCACGGCAAGACCCTTGCCGGGGCCCCAACAAGGACCTTGCCAAGAACACCCGTAGGGCCACCATCAGGCCCACTCTAGTCAAACCTCCACCGCCGTTCGCATGCAGCTGCCGACCCAACCAGCTGGGCAGGCACCTGTGTGGCGGCATGCAGATCTTCGTGGAGACCCACCACTGCGCCACCTCAGCTGCCTGCCTGCCTACATTGCACCGCGGGCGCCGCTGGCCAAGGCGCGTGTCGACACGAGAGGGAGCGGCGACGGATGAGACAAGGCTCTCCCCCGTCCCCGATAAAGCAAGGACACCTGGGCAAGATGCATTAAATGTGCCTTGTCATGTACTGTGAGGGATAACCTCACATCACTGTACCCTTTCCACCTCCTGTGTGCCACTGTGGCAACCCCCTTTCCTATAAAAGGAGGCCCAAGGCGACCAAGAGGAGGATTCGGCTTTTTGGAGCTCCTCACGCCCCATAGCTAGCTCAAGAACACAGATATACAATCCACCAAAGCAGGAGTAGGGTTTTACGCATCCCCGCGGCCCGAACCTGGATAAACAAACCGTGTGCTATCTGTTTGATCGGCTCTTCTCACGACCCCACGCCCCGCAACCGTAGTAGGGATTCTTGTGATCCCATAGGTGTCATTCCCACCGACACCTATCCCCCTAACTGCACAATAGGGTATGACACCAGCTGCTTCAGAATGGATTATTGACAGTGGGTGTACTAATCACATGACTGGCAAGAGAAGTCTTCTCATGGACTCAACCTTACGTCCATCTGACAAAAGTCACATCACATTTGCTGACACTGCTAAAAGCAAGGTATTGGGTCTAGGTAGAGTTGCAATCTCAAGGGATCAACAGATGGATAAAGTCATGCTTGTTGAATCCCTTGGTTTCAACTTAATGTCTGTTTCAATGCTTTGCGATTTGAACATGATTGTGATGTTTGGAAAATATCATTGCCTTGTTCTAATGGAATCTGACAAGTCTCTAGTCTTTGAAGGGTATCGGAAAGATGATTTGTACGTGGTAGATTTCTTAGCAGGACCACAACTTGCCATATGTCTTCTAGCAAAAGCTTCTAAATGCTGGCTCTGGCATCGGAGGCTAGGGCATGCTGGCATGAGGAACCTGCACACCCTTGCAAAGAAGAAGCATGTCATAGGCATCGAGGGTGTCAAGTTCAAGAAGGGTCACTTATGCGGTGCCTGTGATGCAGGAAAGATGACGAGGGCCAAGCATCCCTCGAAGACAATCATGACAACGACTCAACCCTTTGAACTGCTCCACATGGACCTGTTCAGTCCCACTCATTACTCAACTCTTACTACTGCTGCTTGTATCTATGGCTTTGTCATTTTTGATGATTATTCAAGATATACTTGGGTGCATATAATCCTCTACAAGACTGAAGTGCAGGATGTCTTCACACGCTTCGCCAATCGAGCCATGAACAACTATGGCGTCAAGATCAAGCACATCAGAAGTGACAATGGCACTGAATTCAAGAACATTGGCCTAGATACTTATCTTGATACTTTGGGCATCACACATGAATTCTCAGCTCCGTACACACCGCAACAGAATGGCGTCGTGGAACGCAAGAATAGAACACTTATTGAGATGGCCCGAACGATGCTTGATGAATACAAGACTCCAAGAAAGTTCTGGCCTGAAGCCATTGATACTGCATGCCATATCATCAACCGTGTTTATCTTCACAAGCTTCTGAACAAGACATCCTATGAGCTCCTTACTGGCAAGAAGCCAAATGTCAGTTACTTCAGAGTATTTGGTGCCAGGTGCTAGATCAAGGATCCACATCACACTTCAAAATTTGCACCGAAAGCACATGAAGGTGTTATGCTTGGATATGGAAATGATTCGCACTCCTACAGAGTCTTCAACCTCTTTCACTATAAAGTGGTTGAAACTGTGGATGTGCGGTTCGATGAGACTAACGGCTCGCAAAGAGAGCACCTGCCAAATGTGCTAGATGAAGTTCCATCCAGTGAATCAATCAAACTTATGGGAACTGGAGAAATCATACCATCTGAAGCTCAGCCTGAAGAGGAACTTATCATCTCCGCACCTGATCAACCTGAAGACAATGCTCAGCCTGAAGACAATCCTTCTAACGATGACAATGATCAGCAAGAGCAAAATCTTCGTCCTGTTCATCCTCGTGTTGCAAATGAAGTACAGATTGAGAGAATAATTGATAGCATCAATGCACCAGGTCCACTCACTCGTTCAAGGGCAACACAGCTAGCAAATTTCTGTGGGCACTTCGCATTCGTCTCAATATATGAACCCAAGAAAGTTGATGAAGCCTTCATGGAACCTGAATGGATTCAAGCTATGCAAGAAGAGCTCCAGCAGTTTGAGCTGAATAATGTATGGGAACTGGTTAAGCGTCCTGATCCTCGTAAACACAATATAATAGGCACTAAATGGATATATCGCAACAAGCAAGATGAGCATGGTCAAGTTGTCAGAAACAAAGCTCGTCTCATTGCTCAAGGATACACTCAAGTTGAAGGGATTGACTTCGATGAAACATTTGCTCCTGTGGCTAGGCTTGAAGCCATACGCATACTGCTGGCCTATGCAAATCATCATAACATTCTTCTGTATCAAATGGATGTGAAGAGCGCTTTTCTCAATGGCAAGATTGAAGAAGAAGTGTATGTTGCACAACCGCCTGGCTTTGAAGATCCAAAGCATCCTGACATGGTGTACAAGCTCAACAAGGCACTGTATGGCCTCAAACAAGCCCCTCGGGCTTGGTATGACACACTCAAAGACTTCCTGAAGAGCAAAGGCTTCAAACCTGGTTCCCTCGATCCCACTCTCTTCACGAAGACATATGATGGTGAACTGTTTGTGTGCCAAATATATGTGGATGACATTATCTTCGGCTGCACCAATCAAAAATACAGTGAAGAGTTTGGATATATGATGCAAGAGCAATATCATATGTCCATGATGGGTGAGCTGAAGTTCATCCTTGGTCTTCAAATACGTCAGCAACACAACGACATCTTTATATCTCAAGAGAAATACCTCAAAGATTGCCTGAAGAAATTTGGAATGCAAGACTGCAAAGGCTTCACGACGCCAATGCCAGCCAAACATCATCTAGGCCCGACGACAATGGTAAAGAGTTTGATCAAAAGGTATACCGCTCCATGATTGGTTCCTTGCTTTATTTATGTGCATCTAGGACAGATATCATGCTTAGTGTTTGCATGTGTGCCCGGTTCTAAGCGGCACCAAAGGAATCGCATCACTTAGCTGTGAAGCGAATTCTCAGATATTTGGCTCACACCCCAACACTAGGATTATGGTATCCAAAGGGCTCAGAGTTTGATCTAGTTGGATTCTCGGATGCTGATTATGCTGGTGACAAGGTGGATCGCAAGTCTACATCAGGCACATGTCATTTTCTGGGACGATCACTTGTATGTTGGTCTTCAAAGAAGCAGAACTGTGTATCTCTCTCCACTGCTGAATCTGAATACATTGCTGCTGGATCTTGCTGCGCTCAGCTTCTATGGATGAAGCAAACACTCAAAGACTATGGCATCCATCTGAAGCAAGTGCCACTCTACTGCGACAACGAAAGCGCCATCAAGATTGCCAACAACCCAGTTCAGCACTCGAAGACAAAGCACATTGAAATTCGTCATCACTTTCTCAGAGATCATGCTATGAAGGAAGATATTGATATCATACACGTCAACACTGAAGAGCAATTGGCAGATATCTTCACCAAGCCCTTGGATGAGAAGAGGTTTTGCAAGTTACGGTGTGAGCTGAATATCTTGGAATCCTCAAATGTCCTGTGATCAGGCACACATCCTAACACTTAAGCATGTTGATGACATAGATGTGCAACACACGAAGTAAAGTATATCTTCAATCAATGGAGACTTACATTCTGAGTGTGAATATATTAATGTGGAATTTGACTTCGGAGCGCCACGATAATTGTGCGCCGTGTCTGGGTCTAATACTTCCTATAAGGTGGGTAACGCCACCACCAAAATTCTTCCCTTTAAAGTGTCTATCTCATGGCGTTACATTTGCAAAGTCTTCGCATTTTGTTTGTCTTCAATGATTAAAAAGTTCTCCTGTTTATCTTCAACGTTCTGGTTTGGTTTCTGTCCTCTACAGCATTCAGTTATAGCTATGACCTCTTGTTGAATCTTTTGAACTAAGTGAATGTGATTGGACCCTAACCCCTCCATGCTTCTTTCCTAAGTCTATCTATCCAAATCATATGCATTCTATTGACACTGTCAAAATGTCTTCTCTGCATCCTTGTCAGTGGAAGACACAGAGACAAACATTAATCCATTTTCAATGCCAAATCCTTTTTACCTAAAACCCGGAGAAGTGGGAACGACCACCCGACAATCCAGGCGTGCGTGGGAACGTGGAACAACCTCCGATGTGTTGCATGATAGCCACGTGTCCTTCAGATGTGAATCGCCAGGGGCACCTGTGTAATAACACTGTGCCATCCCTATCCCTATAAATACACGCCTCATCACAGTCATTATCCCTTCTTCCACTCTCGCACAAACCCTAGCGCCACCGCTAGCCCTCGACGACGCCGGCGACGAAGCGCTTAGCTGCCGCAACCTCACCGACACCGTCTTCACGCCGGCCGCGGACATCGTCTTCTCCGCCGTTGCCGTAGGTGTCCTCCATCACCAAGTTAGGGCACGGATGATCGAACTGCTCGGCCTCCTCGCCCACTCCGTCTAGTAGTTCTTCGTGTGGTAAATAAAACCTCCTTTTTACGGCCCCTTTGATCCTATAGATTCATCACTTTCTACCACAAGCAGTTTCTGTTCACACAAGTTGGATCTATTTCATACTGCATCTCATAATATGCCTAGTATGTTCACTTATGCTTCACAAAGTAGTTAGATTCCTCACTTGTACTTATTCGTGGATTTGTACAAATCTGGAACCAACTCTCTATCTATGAGTGAATGTATTCGCACTATGAGGTCAATGTCTTCTAAACTGATTTATCTTCAAAATCTTCTGAGAATGCATATGACCTCTTCCCCTTCCCTCGCACCTTAATGCTGTCACAGGTACATGTCCGTGGGAGAATCCCTTGGTTCTCATAGTCTGCATTCATTTGCAGAATTCTTACAGCATCATATAAATTCTCCTGAAGCCAATTCTTGTCTGACCAATAGACGGAAGACTTTGACAGTTTTGAAGCCTTTCAGTTTAAACTTCATGGCATCAGAAAAATCTGCAAGGAAGGGAGGCAGACAGCGCCGTGGAAACACTGCTAAGGACCTGCCACTAGATCTCTATGAGCTATACAAGTCAGATCCAGAAGAGACCTATGGAGAATGTAAGAACCGAATCCAATGGATTCGAAGACATTGGGCAGAGGAATGGTTCAAGTACAGATTTTTCACCGACAAATATGCTAAGAAGAGTGCCATCAAGGGCCCCTGGGGAGATATCATATACAAAGGTCTTCAGCCCAAAACACAGTCTGAAGCTATTGCTCAAGGCTTTTACCCCTGCATGCTTTGTGGACCTTAGCCTGCTAATGCCGACCCATCCTCTCTGTTATGGTGTCGCGAAGACAATCTCTTCAAGCGCAACTATCAGTTTGCATAGAACTCTGCCAAGGAAAACAAGAAGTCATTGGGATTAGACTTCAACCCAGGCCCCTCTGTGCCACATGCTGATGGCACACGAGAAGCTAAACCCAATCTGGTTGGGCCCTTCCACAACCTAGAAGGTCTCATCACTCATATTATGGTTCAAGGGGCAGTCGTGGATCAACTTGCAGACGATGCTGAATCTGACGAAGCACCTGCACCACCGAAACCAAAGAAGCTGAAGAAGCCTAAAGCTTCAAAGCCTGCCCCAGCACCAAAGGTCTCACGGGCGAAGCCTCTGGCCACTGCACCTCCTGAACATAGTGTGCAGTCTAAAGACTTGTCACGCATCTCCAAGCCCTCCAAAGTGAAGATGCCCTTGCAACCCACTAGTCAAGCACTGACCGCTGCTGCCATTCTGCGTAATGACGCCATTGATCTGTCCAGCGACGACGATCTTGGCGATGATGCTCTTGAGCAGTTGATCAAGAGCAAGCAAGAGGCAGAAATCTTCAATGACCTCCCTCTCTTTGATGTTGAAATCATCAACACCTTCATTGATGAGTGGTTTGACAGCCCAAATGTCAGCTTTGATGATCTTCAGCTTCCGATTGGCCTGAGCGTCGCCTTCCACGGTGTCATTGCTGCTGAGCTGGCTCTAGCTCAGAAGATTGTTGAATTGAAGCATAAGATTGATTATGAAAAAGCTCAGTTCAAGAAGCACATGGCCAAGCTCAATGTTGAAGACATTCAGAACTTTCAGACCATGATGCATGAGCTTAAGGAAGCATTCTGAACCAAACGCGAAGAAGCCAAAGGTTCTCGTGAGCGCATGAAGGATCTTGCTGCTAAATGTGTCCAAGGATACAATGAGGCTGAAAAGCGCAAGGCCTTGGGGCGACCAGGAATCGACCCCAGAATGGCGGCCAAGAAGAAGAAGAAGCCAGCTGTGGCAGAACCCGAAGCACCAAGGCAGGAAGTACATCCAATTGTCTTCCCAGCCAGTATGACAGGCTCGAAGCCTAAGGTCCCCACAGTGGCTTCAGAACTGAAGAAAACAAGGGCTGCTGAAGCTGAAGCCAGAAAGCGCAAAACCAAGGGCACTACTGATGATGCTCCTCCAACCAAGAAACGCAAAACCAAGAAGAGAGATCGGGCTGCTCCCACAGAGCCCCTTAATGTCAAGCCAATCTCAGTGGCTCTTCCTGCATCTGAACATCGTGAGCGCCAGTTGATAGTTCATGAGCCTGCTTCCACAGAGGCTCCTGAAGCTGAAGAAAATCCTAAAGTTAATCCAGCTGTTGACCCCACCGCAGCTGAAGACATTGGTCCTCACGACAATGTTAAAGATGATGAAGTCCTTCCTCAGATCGAGCACCAATTGGTATCATCGCCTGTGCTCACGCACAGCGAACTCATCAGCATTGGTCGTCCTCTCACACCAACTGCTCAGGATGCATCGTGGGCTGATCACCCACAGAGACAAGACACTCCAAGCTCTCCCCAACTGCAAGCTACCCCACCAGTGCAAGATGACGATGACTTCGAGGCCCAGCACACTCCATCTCCACAAGCGTCGCCCGCATTATGCAGGCTTCGCAAAGGACCAAGGCCCCAAGCCACTCCCACAATGCACGTGTCTGAGTCCGAAGCCAAAATAGCTGAAGAAATTCCGGCTGCATCAGCCGATGAAGAAGAAGCCCCAAGAGTTGAAAGAGTTGCTACACCCCTGTCCCACCAAGATGTTGTTCTCGAGGAGAACGTGTCCGACCCTCCAGCTTCTGAAGTGGAGGTTAACAACCCTGAGGCGGCCACCAACATCACCGCTGACGCCAATGATGTCGTCATGGCTGAAGCCAATGCGGCGCCTGAAGCCAATGAGGCGCCTGCAGCTACTGCGGTGCCAGAAGTCAATGCAGCACCAGAAGTCAATGCTGAAGCACCTAAGGTCCAAGCACCTGAAGCAATTGTGGCCCCTGAAGCCCATGAAGACAATGCCAATGCTCCTATTCCCCCTACAAGACCTCATACAATTGAGCTTGCATTTAATCGTGGTCAGCCTGTTATGGTCCGATGGCCGGTTCTGACTCCGCCGCCTACTGCGGGTCCACAATTTGAGTATCACGTCGAGCACAGATCTCAAGTCCAAAAGCCCAAGCCAAGACTTTCATGATTCCTAGGCACTGCCACTTCACCTAGGGTCTTCAATGTGAATGGCTTCATGGCACATAATACCTTCTTCAACAGCTCCAAGAACCCTTATACAAGACCGCTCATTTCCTCAGATCGGTTCTGGAGCTATCAGTAGCGCAGCTACTATTCCTGTGTCCTATACAATCAAGGGCGCATATTTCCACATATGCGCCTCGACTCTGAAGCTATAGCTGGACTGCCCTGCCTTGAAGAAGCATTGGATTGTTTCAGAGATGCTGGTCTGTTGCAATTTGTCACAGATAAGGAGCACTGGAATGAAGAGCTTCTGCTACAGTTCTATGCAACTCTCCACATTTTAGGCTACAACAGGGATCCAAAGACTTGGGTCCTTGAGTGGATGACAGGCAATGTCCATCATGAAGCTAAAGCTCTTGATATCATTGAGCTCACAGGCCTGCCCACTCCTGGTGAATACTATGAACCAGGTTGTCAACAACACCAAAATGCCCTGGAAAGCATCTTTCAGAAGCCAGAACCCAACATGAGTCAAATGCTGAGCATGATGAAGCCTTTGCCTCACGACGCTGAATACCCATCTGAGTTCTTTGTCGAAGACCTAGAGTACCTGCCTCGCACCATTTACCACATCATCAGGAAGACTCTATGGCCTGTCAAAGGACACTCATCTGCAGCGAAGCTTGAAGGAGCAATGAAGACTTTGGTCTTCTATATTTTCAATGGCATCAGCTTCAATGCTCAAGACTTCTTCATCGGGCAGTTGGCTGCGTCTGGCTCCGACATCTTTGGGTTGAAATTCTATGCTCCATGGGTCATGCGTCTGATCAAGCGTCACTCAGCCTTCAACTATTAGCTGTCTGCGCGCAATCATCTTGTATTCTTGCTCGAGGTTGATCTGTCAGTTGAAGCCATTTACCCAGAGCCTGCTAAGGATCCCATTTATCTTCACAATGTTGATCACCAAAGCTTCACCCAGCCCATTGAAGGAGTTCCACCAGTCTCTCGTGTTTATCCCCTTGCTGGAAACACATGTGCCCCTCGTGCTCAAACTGATGCCACTGGTAGCACCATTGCGCAAAGGCCTCGACGACGATCTCTTGTCCTAAATAACCGAGAGCTTCTCGTCGCGCTGCATCAGAAACAGGACAAATATCAAGACTGGCTTAAGCGTCAGATGCAAAGCCTCTTGGTGGATGTCAACCGCATTCGCAATCTTGCCACCAAGAATGCCTTTGTCACTTATGAAACCTGTCGGAGGTCGTGGAAGAGTTTGACCCTACTTAGTGCTGAAGCTGATCTGCACGATGGTGGCTTCACCGAACGCTTCAAGTTTGACTCAACTCCTCCCAGAAATGCTCACTTGCGTCGGACTCCCTCACTTGAAGACTCTGAATACTCGTCCTCAGTTGCGACCGTAAATGCCAGAGTCATCAATGACCAAGATGATGCAACTTCACCTCCTCCAACTTCACCGCGTGTCGACACTGCACCAAGTTCCTCTGCACCACCGGCTCTCAATGACGACCCTGCTGCCTCGCCTGCACCTCATGGGAACAAGTAGGCACTCTATGTCTTCAAACCTTCTTGGTCCTCGCTGACAAAAGGGGGAGAAGCATATGAGTTGATAGTCTTCAAGCGGGTCCATATGGGTGGTTGCTTTACTTTTTGCTACTTTTGCCAAGTGCTTCCAACTCTCGTTTTGATACATTTGGTTCTTTGAGTTGTAACACTTAAACTCGATGGTCATATGCTACTTATTTGCTATTCTGTGATGCGATGATAAATTCCGCATGTGCGACGATAAATTCCGCACTTAGATCATTTTGCATACGTCCATTTTTCATTATGCATGTCATTATCTTTGTTACATCATATCTTGCATAATGAATTGTCATCATAGGTTGAAGAGGATCTCCACAAGTACAAGCTGCCATGTGCATTTGCATTCCAAAACCAAATTACTTATATGCACATCTTTAGGGGGAGCCCTTGCTACTTATGAAGACAATACCCTATCCTTTACAATTTCACATATTTTATTCCCCGTTGAAAACTTCAACCCGTTTGTCATCAATCACCAAAAAGGGGGAGATTGTAAGTGCATCTAGTGCCACCCTAGTTGGTTTTGGAGTATTGACGACAAACCTAGTTGAGGGACTAATGTGTTTGTGAGAATTGTAGGATAACACAGGTAGAAGTCCCTCATTGATTCGGTTTTCCTACCAGAGATGACCCCTAAAAATGTATGAAGACACTGAAGTCAAAGGTGGTATGTGAAGACATTCACATTGAAGACTATGACAAGAGAAGACATCGCGTGAAGACTATGGAGCGCGAAGACTTAGCAGTTTCGTCGTTCTTTGTTTTTTTCTTTGTTGAGTCATAGGAACCATCGTACTGTTAAGTGGGGTCCAAGAGAACCAGTCAGAATGACTGAAGTGATGCTTCACCAAAATCCTATGTCTTCGAGTGAAGACTATGAGAGCAAATCTTATTGAGAGTTGGATAAGTCAGCTTTGCTTGTAGCCCAAGTAAAGTTGTCGTGTGAGTTTGAAATCTGACCATTGGAACACGTGTTAGTTCCTTAGTGACCCAGGGTCATTTCGGACAAATCAGGTTGGGTTGCCTAGTGGCTATAAATAGCCCACCCCCTACAACCATAAACGGTTGGCTGCTCAGAGTTAGTGCACGGCTTTTGTCGTTTGAGAGCAACCCACCTCGAAGCCTTTGAGAGAGAATTCCTTGCAAGGTCAAAGCCCTAAACACCCAGAGCCAAAGAGTGGTAGGCATCACTTAAGTCTTCATGTCTGTGTGATCTGAAGACTTATTACACTTGAGGACTGTGAATCCTCCAGCCGGTTAGGCGTCGTGTTCTGAGCATCCAAGAGTGATTGTGGATCGCCGGTGAACGAAGTCTGTGAAGGTTTGGAAGTCTACCTTGAAGACTTACTAGAGTGATTGGGCGAGGACTGGGTGTCCTTAGCTCAAGGGTAATAAGGTGAAGACGCGATCTTCTAGTTGAATCTCAGCCTCCCTAACCAGACGTACAGTTGTCACAGCAACTAGAACTGGTCCAACAAATCATTGTCTTCAACGAGTCACTGGTTTCATCCTTCCCTTTCCTTTACTTACTGTTGGCCCTGGTGAAGTCATTGTATGATTGCATTATCTTTTGTCTTCACTGAGTGACTGCTTGTTCTGATTGGCTTCACACTATCTTCCTACCTGATCTATACTGCCTAGCTGCTATTAGTCATTGTGCTTTCACTTCATTGAATACTTGACTATGGCTTGCTTAGAGTACTCTACCTTCCGCTGCATGGTAATAGGTTTATTTCTATCGTTTGTCTTTGAAACTTCCATGTTTTGAAGACTTTCATAAAAATCGCCTATTCACCCCCCCTCTAGTCGATCACTAGCACTTTCAGTACGTAGGTATATATAGGAGGAAGGAGTACGTCGGTGGAGCAACAGGGGGCCCACGAGGGTGGAGGGCGTGCCTAGGGGGTAGGCGCTCCCCCTACCTCGTGGCCTCCTCTCTTGTGTCTTGACGTGGGGTCCAAGTCTCCTGGGTCTTGTTCGTTGAGAAAATCACGTTCCCGAAGGTTTCATTCCGTTTGGACTCCGTTTGATATTCGTTTTCTTCGAAACCCTAAAATAGGCAAAAAAAAATAGCAATTCTGGGCTGGGCCTCCGGTTAGTAGGTTAGTCCCAAAAATAATATAAAAGTGGATAATAAATCCCAATAATGTCCAAAACAGTAGATAATATAGCATGGAGTAATCAAAAATTATAGATACGTTGGAGACGTATCAAGCATCCCTAAGCTTAATTCCTGCTCATCCTCGAGTAGGTAAATGATAAAAACAAAAGTTTTGATGCGGAGTGCTACTTGGCATAATTTTAATTTAATTCTTCTTAATTGTGGTATGAATATTCAGATCCAAAAGATTCAAGACAAAAGTTCATATTGACATAAAAATAATAATACTTCGAGCATACTAACTAAGCAATTATGTCTTCTCAAAATAACATGGCCAAAGAAAGTTCATCCCTACAAAATCAGATAGTTTAGTCATGCTCCATTTTCTTCACACAAGAATGCTCTCACCATGCACAACCCCGATAACAAGCCAAGCAATTGTTTCATACTTTAGTAATCTCAAACCTATAAAATTTCACGCAATACATGAGCGCGAGCCATGGATATAGCACTATGGGTGGAATAGAATATGATGATGGGGGTTATGTGGAGAAGACAAAAAAAGAAGATAATCTCACATCAACGAGGCTAATCAATGTGCTATGGAGATGCCCATCGATTGATGTTAATGCAAGGAGTAGGGATTGCCATGCAACAGATGCACTAGAGCTATAAATGTATGAAAGCTCAACAAAAGAAACTAAGTGGGTGTGCATCCAACTTGCTTGCTCATGAAGACTTAGGGCACTTGAGGAGGCCCATTGTTGGAATATACAAGCCAAGTTATATAATGAAAAATTCCTACTAGTATATGAAAGTGACAAGACAAAAGACTCTCTATCATGAAGATTATGGTGCTACTTTGAAGCACAAATGTGGAAAAATGATAGTAGCATTGTCCCTTATTCTTATATTATATTTTTTATTTGGCCTTTATTTTTTTATTTTTTTATTTGGGACAATGTTCTATGAATGATGATCATCACACTTCTATTTATTTACAACTCAATGATTACAACTTGATACTTAGAACAAGATATGACTCTATATGAATGCCTCCGGTGGTGTACCGGGATATGCAATGAACCAAGAGTGACATGTATGAAAGAATTATGAACGGTGGCTTTGCCACAAATACTATGTCAAGTACATGATCATGTTAAGCAATATGACAATGATGAATGTGTCATGATGAACGGAATGGTGGAAAGTTGCATGGCAATATATCTCGGAATGGCTATGGAAATGCCATAATAGGTAGGTATGGTGGCTGTTTTTAGGAAGATATAAGGAGGTTTATGTGTGAAAGAGCGTATCATATCACGGGGTTTGGATGCACCGGCGAAGTTTGCGCCAACTCACAATGTGAGAAAGGGCAATGCACGGTACCGAAGAGGCTAGCAATGATGGAAGGGTGAGAGTGCGTATAATCCATGGACTCAACATTAGTCATAAAGAACTCACATAATTATTGCAAAAATCTACAAGTCATCAAAAACCTCGGCACTACGCGCATGCTCCTAGGGGGATAGATTGGTAGGAAAAGACTATCGCTCGTCCCCGACCGCCACTCATAAGGAATACAATCAAATAACACCTCATGTTTCAAATTTGTTACATAATGTTTACCATACGTGCATGCTACAGGACTTGCAAACTTCAACACAAGCATTTCTCAAATTCACAACTACTCAACTAACACGACTTTGATATTATTACCTCCATATCTCAAAACAATCATCAAGCATCAAACTTCTCTTAGTATTCAAAACACTCATAAGAAAAAAAAATCATCTTGAACACCTAGCATATTAGGATTATTTAAGCAAATTACCATGCCATTTAAGACTCTCAAAATAATCTAAGTGAAGCATGAGAGATCAATAGTTTCTATAAAACAAATCCACCACCGTGCTCTAAAAGATATAAGTGAAGTACTAGAGCAAAACTATATAACTCAAAAGATATAAGCGAAGCACATAGAGTATTCTAAAAAAATCCAAAACATATATGGCTCTCTCAAAAGGTGTGTACAGCAAGGATGATTGTGGTAAACTAACAAATAAAGACTCAAATAATACAAGACGCTCCAAGCAAAACACATATCATGTGGTGAATAAAAATACAGCTCCAAGTAAAGTTACCGATAGAAGTAGACGAAAAGAGGGGATGCCTTCCGGGGCATCCCCAAGCTTTGGCTTTTAGGTGTCCTTAGATTATATTGGGGGTGCCATGGGCATCCCCAAGCTTAGGCTCTTGCCACTCCTTGTTCCATAATCCATCAAATCTTTACCCAAAACTTTAAAACTTCACAACACAAAACTTAAAGTAGAAAATCTCGTGAGCTCCATTAGCGAAAGAACACAAAAGACCACTTCAAGGTACTGTAATGAACTCATTATTTATTTATATTGGTGTTAAACCTACTGTATTCCAACTTCTCTATGGTTTATAAACTATTTTACTAGCCATAGATTCATCAAAATAAGCAAATAACACACGAAAAACAGAATCTGTCAAAAACAGAACAGTCTGTAGTAATCTGTAGCTAGCGCAAGATCTGGAACCCCAAAAATTCTAAAATAAATTGCTGGACGTGAGGAATTTATCTATTAATCATCTGCAAAAATAATTAACTAAATATCACTTTCCAAATAAAAAATGGCAGCAGTTCTCTTAAGCGCTAAAGTTTCTGTTTTTTACAGCAATATTAACAAGACTTTCCCTAAGTCTTCCCAACGGTTCTACTTGGCACAAACACTAATTAAACACAAAAAAACACAACCTAAACAGAGTCTAAATAAATTATTTATTAATAAACAGGATCAAAAAGCAAGGAATAAAAATAAAATTGGGTTGCCTCCCAACAAGCGTTATCGTTTAACGCCCCTAGCTAGGCATAACAAGCAAGGATAGATTTAGGTGTTTCCATCTTTGGTTGGCAATCCATAAGTGGCTCTCATAATAGATTCATAAGGTAATTTAATTTTATTTATAGGAAAGTGTTCCACGCCTTTCCTTAACAGAAATTGGAATCTAATATTTCCTTCCTTCATATCAATAATTGCACCAATCGTTCTAAGGAAAGGTCTACCAAGAATAATAGGACATGAAGGATTGCAATCTATGTCAAGAACAATAAAATCTATGGCCACGTAATTCATATTTGCAACAATAAGAACATCATTAATTCTTCCCATAGGTTTATTAATAGTGGAATCCGTGAGGTGCAAGTTTAGAGAGCAATCATCAAAATCATGGAAACCTATCAAATCACACAAAGTCTTTGGAATCGTGGAAACACTAGCACCCAAATCACATAAAGCATAGCATTCATGATCTTTAATTTTAATTTTAATAGTTGGTTCCCACTCTTCATAAAGTTTTATAGGAATAGAAACTTCTAATTCAAGTTTTTCTTCATAAGTTTGCATCAAGGCATCAATGATATGTTTAGTGAACGCTTTATTTTGACTATAAGCATGAGGAGAATTTAGCACGGATTGCAACAAGGAAATAAAATCAATCAAAGAGCAATTTTCATAATTAAATTCCTTGAAATCCAAAATAGTGGGTTTAGCAACATCTAGGGTTATAATTTCTTCGATCCCGCTTTCATCAATTTTAGCATCAAGATCTAAAAACTCCGAATTCTTGGAACGTCTTCTAGGTAAAGGTGGATCATAATCAGTACCATCATTATTAAGATTCATATTGCAAAACAAAGATTTAATAGGGGACACATCAATAACTTTTAGATCTTCATCTTTATTTTCATAGGAACTAGAAGAACATGCTCTTATAAAGGCATCTTTCTTAGCACGCATCCTAGCGGTTCTTTCTTTGCACTCATCAATGGAAATTCTCATGGCTTTGAGAGACTCATTGATATCATGCTTAGGTGGAATAGATCTAAGTTTCAAAGAATCAACATCAAGAGAAATTCTATCAATGTTCCTAGCCAACTCATCAATCTTAAGCAATTTTTCTTCAATCAAAGCATTGAAATTCTTTTGCAAAGTAATAAATTCTTTAATATTAGATTCAAAATCAGAGGGCATCTTATTATAATTTACATAAGAATTGTTGTAGGAATTACCATAATTATTAGAGGGATTACTAGGATAAGGCCTAGGATTAAAATTTCCTCTATACGCGTTGTTACCAAAATTGTTCCTACCAACAAAATTCACATCCATAGATTCATTATTACTCTCAATCAAAGTAGACAAGGGCATATCATTAGGATCAGAAGAAACACTTTTACTAGCAAATAGTTTCATAAGTTCATCCATCTTTCCACTCAAGACATTAATTTCTTCTATCGCATGCACCTTTTTATTGGTGGATCTTTCAGTATGCCATTGAGAATAATTAACCATAATATTATCTAGGAGTTTAGTAGCTTCTCCTAAAGTGATTTCCATAAAAGTGACTCCCACGGCCGAATCTAAAAGATTTCTAGAAGCAAAATTCAATCCGGCATAAAAAATTTGTATAATCATCCACAAATTCAAACCATGAGTAGGGCAATTATGTATCATTAATTTCATCCTCTCCCAAGCTTGTGCAACATGTTCATGATCAAGTTGCTTAAAATTCATAATATCGTTTCTAAGGGAGATGATCTTAGCGGGAGGAAAATACTTAGAGATAAAAGCATCTTTGCACTTATTCCATGAATCAATACTATTTTTAGGCAAAGACGAAAACCAAGCTTTAGCACGATCTCTAAGCGAAAAAGGAAATAGCTTCAATTTAACAATATCATTATCGACATCTTTCTTCTTTTGCATATCACACAAATCAACAAAGCTATTCACTAGGAAGGCCGGAAAACAGATCTTTCATGACAAGATTCAGCAAAGCAGTATTAATTTCACAAGATTCAGCATCGGTAAGAGGAGCAATCGGAGTGCTAATAAAAATCATTGTTGTTGGTATTGGTAAAGTCACACAATTTAGTATTATCCTGAGCCATCGTGACAAGCAAGCAAACTAACACACAAGCAAACAAAAAGCAAGTGGGCAAAAAGAGGCAAATAGAGAAAGAGAGGGAGGATAGAGAGAGAGAGGGCGAATAAAATGGCAAGGGTGAAGTGGGGGAGAGGAAAATGAGAGGCAAATGGCAAATAATGTAATGCGGGAGATAGGGATTGTGATGGGTACTTGGTATATTGACTTTCTTGTAGACTCCCCGGCAACGGCGCCAGAAATCCTTCTTGCTACCTCTTGAGCACTGCATTGGTTTTCCCCGAAGAGGAAGGGATGATGCAGCAAAGTAGCGTAAGTATTTCCCTCAGTTTTTGAGAACCAAGGTATCAATCCAGTAGGAGGCTACGCGCGAGTCCCTCGTACCTGCACAAAACAAATAAATCCTCGCAACCAACGCGATAAGGGGTTGTCAATCCCTACACGACCACTTACGAGAGTGAGATCTGATAGATATGATAAGATAATATTTTTGGTATTTTTATGATAAAGATACAAAGTAAAAAATGAAAGCAAAGGAAAAAGCAAAGGAAACAACTAAGTATTGGATGATTAATATGATGAAGATAGACCTGGGGGCCATAGGTTTCACTAGTGGCTTCTCTCAAGAGCATAAGTATTCTACGGTGGGTGAACAAATTACTGCTGAGCAATTGACATCATTGAGCATAGTTATGAGAATATCTAGGTATGATCATGTATATAGGCATCACGTCCGAGACAAGTAGACCGACTCCTACCTGCATCTACTACTATTACTCCACTCATCGACCGCTATCCAGCATGCATCTAGAGTGTTAAGTTAATGAAAACAGAGTAACGCCTTAAGCAAGATGACATGATGTAGAGGGATAAACTCATGCAATATGATGAAAACCCCATCTTGTTATCCTCGATGGCAACAATACAATACGTGCCTTGCTGCCCCTACTGTCATTGGGAAAGGACACCGCAAGATTGAACCCAAAGCTAAGCACTTCTCCCATTGCAAGAAAGATCAATCTAGTAGGCCAAACCAAACTGATAATTCAAAGAGACTTGCAAAGATAACCAATCATACATAAAATAATTCAGAGAAGATTCAAATATTGTTCATAGATAGACTTGATCATAAACCCACAATTCATCGGTCTCAACAAACACACCGCAAAAAGAAGATTACATCGAATAGATCTCCACAAGAGAGGGGGAGAACATTGTATTGAGATCCAAAAAGAGAGAAGAAGCCATCTAGCTAATAAATATGGACCCGTAGGTCTGAGGTAAACTACTCACACTTCATCGGAGGGGCTATGGTGATGATGTAGAAGCCCTCTGTGATCGATGCCCCCTCCGGCGGAGCTCCAGAACAGGCCCCAAGATGGGATCTCGTGGATACAGAAAGTTGCGACGATGGAATTAGGGTTTTGGCTCCGTATCTGATCGTTTGGGGGTACGTAGGTATATATAGGAGGAAGGAGTACGTCGGTGGAGCAACAAGGGGCCCACGAGGGTGGAGGGCGCGCCTGGGGGGGTAGGCGCGCCCCCCCTACCTCGTGGCCTCCTCTCTTGTGTCTTGACGTGGGGTCCAAGTCTCCTGGGTCTTATTCGTTGAGAAAATCATGTTCCCGAATGTTTCATTCCGTTTGGACTCCGTTTGATATTCCTTTTCTTCGAAACACTAAAATAGGCAAAAACAGCAATTCTGGGCTGGGCCTCCTGTTAGTAGGTTGGTCCCAAAAATAATATAAAAGTGGATAATAAAGCCCAATAATGTCCAAAACAGTAGATAATATAGCATGGAGCAATCAAAAATTATAGATACGTTGGAGACGTATCACTCATGAAACTACTTTAGAAGATCATCGAGAACTTTTAAAGAATCATGAGAAGCTACGCTTCAAGAAGCTCAACCTAGAGCAAGAGCATGGGTTTTTAAAGGCCATCAATGATGATATTCGGAAGAAAAGTTCTTCTTACATTGCGAAGCATTTACTCTTGTCTACTTACATGTCACAAGTAAAATCTAGCAACAAGAGTAAGAAAGATTCTTCTTCTAGTAGTAACAATAATCATGTTAAATCCAATGTTGTTGCTTATAGTAGTTCTCTTGATTCCATTAATGATTCTCTTAGCCAAGTTACACTTGAGCAAGAAAATAGCTTATTGAAGGGAATTATAGAGAAAGGTGTTTACAAGAGCCTTGCCAGAAGTAAGCAATTTGAGGAAATTGTATGCAAGCAAGGAAGGCACTAGAAGAATCAAGGTGTTGGTTTTGAACAAAAGTTCAATGCCAATGGATTTGACTGAGAAGAAGATCAATACCCCAAGACATAGTTTGTTCCTCAACAAGAGAAGTATGATCCTACTTCCTTCGAAGGAACACAAGCTCAAGATGATCTTCCACCACAAGACCACAGGCTAAAAGGCAAGGACAACCTTCAAGAGGAGATTGATGCATTTGAAGAAGCTCCTAAGGCCTTGGTCAAGTGGGTTCCCAAGACTACATCAAGGACTACTACAACTCCAAGGATTCCCATCAAGATGATGTGGATCCCGAAGAAGAAGAACTAGAGAGTTCTTGAAGGTGACTCCGCCAACATACTTCACTCATATTCATTTGGGAAGGACAAGTGCAACCTACTTTCACATCTTGCACTAGTTCAATGAGTCACAAACCCTCTTGTTGGGAAGTCAAGGGACAAGGTAACCTAATGCTTTCATGGACATCATCTTGTGTGTGCTTCACTCTATGTCTATAGATATCCTTGTCTGTTCCTGGTGGTACTAACCCATGTAGGTATTGAAAGTGCAACTCACTCCAATGGATTGCTTAAAATGATCAACATTGACATTGATCATCCACATCTTCAACATCTACATGAAGTCATCATCGACAAAACCCAATGTTAGTTCATCCCTCTTAGGGGGGATATCACATCTAGGGGGCTTTACTCTAAGTATTGAGCTAAAGCAACTCTAATGGTGTGAACACAACAATGCTTTATGTAAAAGTGGTAACCCCACTTGTGCTTAAACGATGAGTATGACCTATGATCACATGTTCTCATTTGACTCCTCAGTCAATATACTCATATATAGGTGACCTATTCATCGACAATTGCTTGATAGATGCTAGAGTGTTTGTGCATGCTTTGCCACATATTTCATTTGCCATCTTATTGTGTGAGCATGTTGAGTGCATATTTTTCTCATTCGAGGACATCCATTTGTTGCTTTGATTGTTTGGTCTTTTTCTTTTGCCAAATGGATGGACAAGAATGCCTAAGAACTCCCTCTAGCTATCTATGCTTTTCTCGTCTCAAACTCTATTCATGCAACATCACTGATACGTCTCCGTCGTATCTACTTTTCCAAACACTTCTGCCCTTGTTTTGGACTCTAACTTGCATGATTTGAATGGAACTAACCCGAACTGATGTTGTTTTCAGCAGAATTGCCAAGGTGTTATTTTTGTGCAGAAATAAAAGTTCTCGAAATGACCTGAAAATCAACGGAGATTATTTTTGGAATATATAAAAAATACTGGAAGAAGAATCCACGTCAGGGGGCCCACACCCTGTCCACGAGGGTGGGGGTGCGCCTACCCCCCCCCCCCTGGGCGCACCCCCTGCCTTGTGGGCCCCCTGACGCTCCACCGACCTCAACTCCAACTCCATATATTCGTGTTCAGGGAGAAAAAATCATAGAGAAGGATTCATGACGTTTTGCGATACGGAGCCGCCCCAAGCCCTAAACTCTCTCGGGAGGGCTGATCTGGAGTCCGTTTGGGGCTCCAGAGAGGGGAATCCGTCGCCATCGTCATCATCAACCTTCCTCCATCACCAATTTCATGATGCTCACCGCCGTGCGTGATTAATTCCATCATAGGCTTGCTGGACGGTGATGGGTTGGATGAGATTTATCTTGTAATCGAGTTAGTTTTGTTAGGGTTTGATCCCTAGTATCCACTATGTTCTGAGATTGATGTTGCTATGACTTTGCTATGCTTAATGCTTGTCACTAGGGCCCGAGTGCCATGATTTCAGATCTGAACCTATTATATTTTCAGGAATATATGTGAGTTCTTGATCCTACCTTGCAAGTCTATAGTCACCTATTATGTGTTATGATCTGTTAACCCCGAAGTGACAATAATCGGGACCATTACCGGTGATGACCGTAGTTTGAGGAGTTCATGTATTCATTATGTGTTAATGCTTTGGTCCGGTACTCTATTAAAAGGAGGCCTTAATATCCCTTAGTTTCCAATAGGACCCCGCTGCCACGAGAGGGTAGGACAAAAGATGTCATGCAAGTTCTTTTCCATAAGCATGTATGACTATATTCGGAATACATGCCTACATTACATTGATGAACTGGAGCTAGTTCTATGTCACCCTATGTTATAACTGTTGCATGATCGATCACATCCAACATAATTCTCCATCACCGATCCAATGCCTAATAGCTTTTCATATATTGTTCTTCGCTTATTTACTTTTTTGTTGCTATTGTTACAATCACTATAAAACCCAAAAATATTACTTTTGCTACCGTTACCACTACTATCATATTACTTTGCTACTAAATACCTTGCTGCAGATATTAAGTTTCCAGGTGTGGTTGAATTGACAACTCAGCTGCTAATACTTGAGAATATTCTTTGGCTCTGATTGTGTCGAATCAATAAATTTGGGTTGAATATTCTACCCTCGAAAACTGTTGCGATCCCCTATACTTGTGGGTTATCAATCACAAGTTTGATCAAGTCAGATTCAAAACCTCTAGGTGAGGAGCACTCGGAGCCACCGATTCGTCATGGACTTAAACTTCCAAAACCTCTCTGTGTATTTCGGTCTGGCCGATTCATTCCTTTCGGTCATACCGAGTTCATTGAGTTGATCTAGGTTTTCAATCTCGGTGCAACCGATTTGAATAGTTCGGTCACACCGAGTTGCAGTAACCGCTTGTGATTCTGCATCTCGGTGCCACCAAGTCGTTCCACTCGGTCACACTAACAGGGTCAGGATATATATACCCACGAGTCAAAATTTGGAAATTCCTCCGAAACCTTTCGCATGCGCATGTCATGCTCTGCCGACTCAGGTCTCCAAATCGTCTCCTCATCGCCAGTGACCTCTCTCCGCTGGTCTCCGGCACCGTCAACGGGAATCTTCACCGCCGTTGCCATCGTAGCGAGTTCACCGCCGAGTTACGGTATGAACTCGACCCTATGTGCAATCTTAACCTCTGAGTCCTACACTTAGGCCAATGCCATGATTCTTACCACATATGAGATCACTCTATCCAGCAAAAACATCCTTTAGATTAGTTTTGATTCGAAAATCTAGGGTTAGGTTTCCGCCGAACTCATCTCGGACCGACCGAGTTGTAGAAATCGGTCTCACTGATTTGGCTTAGGCCATTGCACTTGTGATTTTCGTCTGACCGAAACATGCAAATCGGTGTGACCAAGTTCAATTCTCAGTGAAACCCTAGCAATCTCAGAGTCACCGAGCTGTGTCTCAGTCTGACCGATTCCACTAGTTCAGACTCCAATATTGCTTCGGTGTCACTGAGTTTAACAAATCGTTAGCTCCGAAATGCTTTCTGTGGAAAACTAAAACTAAGTTTTTGAATCAATTGTTTTGCAAAATCTCTGCACTTTGTACTGCTCACCCACTCTATCTCAACTATATCTATTCACAGGGTTAGCTTTCAGTTTGCAGTGTCAGTAATGTCTGATTAGAGTGACAGCCAGAACAAGTCTGAGGAGCAAGTCAACTTGAGTGAGGGCACTAGTCCCTCTAATAGCTATGATGATGGAAGCAGAAGCACCCTAAAGCAACTTGCCCAACGCAGCAACCAAGACAAGGAGAAATAGAAACTCTGATTCTGAGGATGAAGATTATGTTGCTATTGAGGAGGAGGTCCGCTCTAAGAAGAAAGTTGTCAAGAAAGAACTTGGCATAGCAGCTTCAACCAAACCTAGTATGCAGAAGAAAGCTCTTGTCAAGAGAGTACCCATGTCAAAGGTCAGTGCCTCAACTCTTGAAGCCTCCAAATCAACTGAAGAAGAGGTTGCTGGTGAGGGCAAGAAGATAAAAGAAAGGGCCAAGAAGACCATGGCCAGAGTTGTTGGCAGATCATCTATGATGAGAGACCCAGCTGATGGTGAGGAAGAAGATGAAGAAGAGGATGTTGCACCAGCACCCAAAGCACAGAAGCTGATGGGGGATGCCATCAAGTCTGGGGCTGCTCCATCAAAGCCCAAGACTGCCCCCAAAGCTACTGCTCCAGCCCCAAAGTCTGCACCAAAGAGAAGCACTAGAAATATTCCTACTGCTGAGAAAAACATGGCCCGGTGCCTGAAATGGAAGAAGAAGAAGATGAAGCCCAAGTGCTCAGAAAGTTGAAGCCAAAAATTCCTGATCATGATGACAATCACCCAGTGGCTGAAAACATGAAGGAGAGAAAGGATGCAGGTTTCAGATTGTGGAGACAATCATACCCTTATGTTGTGAGGAGAAGAATTGTTGTGGACTACAGATTTCACACAAAGGAACAGCGCGACTTTTATGAGACTATCCTCTTGGATAAGAATCCCATTGTGTGTGATGTGAAGTGGGTAGACTGGAAATACATTGACAACAATGAAGATCATTTCCCTGGTGTGCATGAAAGTTTTAGACTCAATGGAGTAGACACCTTTGTGGGTCAGAAATTAACCAAGTGGAATGATGAGCTTATCATGCAGTTCTATTCAACAGCTCACTTCTACCCATCTGGGAGAATTGTATGGATGACTGAAGGTACAAGGTATCAGTCTACTATTGCTGAGAGGTCCAAGCTTATCAATGCCCCTGAAGAGCATGAGGATGACATTGATGTCTATTCCAAGTGCAAGAAAGATCACAACTCCATGGCCAACATGTACAAGGAGATACCTGGCAAGGCCTTGGAGACACACAAGCTAGACTCAGTGTACTATTTGTTGTCTGGACTGGCCACCATGAACACTATATTGAGGCTCACACTGTTGCCCAAATCAGGAGATCACAGGATGATCAGAGGCCACTCCATCAACTTGCTTCAACTGTTTGATGTGCCACAGAAATTCAAAGTGATGAGCTTGATAGTTGAAACCATCAAGAGAACTGCAGTAGACCAAAATAGATCGTGTGGGTATGCTCCACACATTCATATGCTCATTAACTCCAAGATGGGCAAAGGCATGTATCTCTTGGATAAAGAGCACCTTCCCTTGAGGCCAGATCATGAGGACAACACAGTTGTTATGGATGCTTCAGATCCTACATCAGTAGAGGCTCAAGAGAAGAGAGAGAAGGCAAAAGCAGAGAAGGCAGCCAAGATGCCAAGTATTGAAGAGGCTTCACATGTTTTTCTCAAGTCTAAGCAAGATCAACTTAGGCTACTTTGAGGATTGAGAAAGGTTTGACCAACCTGACTCAAAATCGAGAGAGTCTTGAGAGAATTTTTGAGACAAAACTTCATGACTTGGATGTCAAGGTGACAGAAATTCAAACATCGGTGGAGAAGATCCAAGAAGAACTTGAGGATAGGAGTGACAAGACCACTACTAATGCCTATCAAAGGGTTCCTAGAAGGAAGAGGTCTGTAGCAGTGCCAGTGACAGACACTATAGCTACAACTTCAGCTCCTGCAGCCACAGCTTCAGTTGCCCCTCCAGTGGCAACTCCTCCAGCTCCACAGTCTTCTATAGATGCATTTGTTGCAGGACTCTTCTCCACGCCACCTTCGCACTCCGGATCTCCTGAAGATCAAGCTTAGAGAGCCGCATAGCACTATGCATTTTCAAGCTTTTTGGTAACTTGTTGCCAAAGGGGGAGAAAGTTTATAGATCATGGGCTGAGAGAGAGAGAGAGCTTTTCTTCTTTTTGCTATCTCTTGCTACATATTTGTTTGCTTGCTTGGTTGATACTCTATTTTTGTGTGTGTGAGATACTTTTCTGGTCATGTGTTTGATCATATCATACTCTAATGTTTGTGCTTGAATGATGATATTATCTATCTCTCATGTATGATCATTCACTTTGCCTTGGTGATGAGTGCATATTTCATATTCTGTCATTTTGAGCACCCCACCAAGATGTATGTGACATGGAAGAGTAACCCATGATCCTAATCGATTGTGCATTTGCATTCAAAAGAAATTTTTAAATAATGCACAAATTTAGGGGGAGCTCTTGCTTATCACATACTTCTCAAAGCAACAATGTATTTCTCTATTATTATCATTTATCGAAGCTTTGATCTATATGTTGTCATCAATTACCAAAAATGGGGGATTGAAAGTGCAACTAATCCCTGGGTGGTTTTGGTAATTATTAACAACATATAGCTCATTGAACTAATATCCAAGATAATCTTTTTAGAAAGTTCAATGATTGGAATGGCATGGACTAGAGATGTGGACGCCTCAAAATGCTAAGGACACATATTGGCACAAACTCAAGACTCTACATTTTCAATTTAGTGATCCAAGATCACATTGAGTCCATAGGAAAAGCCAATGCTATTAAAAGGGGATGAGGTATTTCTTAATGGCTGGCTTGCTCAAAATGCTTAGTGATATGCTCCAAAAGCCCTCAACCACTTTCTCATTTCCACATATGTCCCAAACCAAAAGTCAAACTCGGCCCCACCGATTTGATCTATCTGGCACCACCAAGTTCATTTGACATAGCCATAGCCAGAAACCCTAATCATTTCGGTCTCAATGATAGGGATCTCGGTCTCACCGAGATGGGATTACAAACTCTCTATTTCCCTTCTTAACATTTTGGTCTAACTGAGATGAGCGATCGGTCCCATCGAGTTTGCAATGCAAACTCTCTGTTTCCTTTTTGTAATGTTTTGGTCTCACCGAAATGAGCGATCGGTTCCATCGAGTTTGCCTGACCAACCCTTTGTTTGCCTATTACTGAAATCACTCTCACCGAGTTCATGTGATCGGTCTCATCAAGATTAAGTTATGCCCTAACCCTAGCATATCGGTCCCACCGAGTTAATCATGTCGGTCCCATCGAAAAGCCTAACGTTCACATTTTGAACTGAATCGGTCTGACCGAGTTTCACTATTCGGTCCCACTGAGTTTGGTAAATTGTGTGTAATGGTTAGATTTTGTGTGGAGGCTATATATACCCCTCCACCCTTCATTCGTGGAGAGAGCCATCAGAACATGCGTACACTTCCACTACTCATTTTTTGAGACAGAACCACCTACTCATGTGTTGATACCAAGACATTCCATTCCAACCATAAGAGTCTTGATCTCTAGCCTACCCCAAGTTGCTTTCTACTCAAATCATCTTTCCACCATATCCAAATCTGTGAGAGAGAGAGAGAGTTGAGTGTTGGGGAGACTATCATTTGAAGCACAAGAGCAAGGAGTTCATCATCAACACACCATCTATTACCTTTTGGAGAGTGGTGTCTCCTAGATTGGTTAGGTGCCACTTGGGAGCCTCCGTCAAGATTGTGGAGTTGAACCAAGGAGTTTGTAAGGGCAAGGAGATCGCCTACTTCGTGAAGATCTACCCAAGTGAGGCAAGTCCTTCGTGAGCGATGGCCATGGTGGGATAGACAAGGTTGCTTCTTTGTGGACCCTTCATGGGTGGAACCCTCTATGGACTCGCGCAGCCATTACCCTTCGTGGGTTGAAGTCTCCATCAACGTGGATGTACGATAGCACCACCTATCGGAACCACGCCAAAAATCTCCATGTCTACATTGTGTTTGCTCCCTTCAAACTCCTCCCTTTACTTTCATATGCAAATGATTTACATTCCGCTGCTATACTCTTAGAATTTCATGTGTTGGTTGATTGCTTGACTTATGATAAGTTGCTAAGATCTGCCAAGACTTAAAATTGGGAAAAGGCTAGATTTTTATTTGGTCAAGTAGTCTAATCACCCCCCTCTAGACATACTTTTGATCCTACACTATTTTCTAAATGCATCCCAATAGAATCATTTGTTTGTAAATCATAGTGATGCTTGAAGAAACCATTTTCTTTTGTAATATTGTTGTGCTTGTGCTGCCTATGTGTATCCCATATTACATCAACTTGTAACTATAGTACTTGACTAACTAGAATGTTGAGCCTTTTCACTAGTCTTACCATGTCTTTATGTGAACCTATTTATGCTTGAATTTTTTTCCAAAACTGTTATAGTATGAAATAGTTTATGATTTTTTTGTAATTTAGCAAATGACAAGCTGTGGTTCCTAACTGATGTGGAGTATGTTGGGAAACGTTGCATGGAAAACAAAAAAATTCCACGCACACGCAAAGATCTATCCATGGAAATGCATAGCAACGAGGGGGAGAGTGTGTCTATGTACCCTTGTAGAACGTAAGCGAAAGCGTTTGACAACGCAGTTGATGTAGTCAAACTTCTTCTAGCTCCGACCGATCAAGTACCGAACGAACGACACCTCCGAGTTCTGCACACGTTCAACTCGGTGATGTCCCTCGCCTTCTTGATCCAGCAAAGTGTCGAGGTAGTAGATGAGTTCTATCAGCATGACGGCGTGGTGACGGTGATGGTGAAGTGATCCATGCAGGGCTTCACCTAAGCACTACGAAGATATGACCGTGGGAGTAAACGGTGGAGGAGGGCGCCACACAGGGCTAACAATTGATGTTGTATGTTCTAGGTGCCCCCTCCCCACATATATATATATATATAGGTGGGAGGGGGAGGGGAGCAGCCAAGGTGCACCCCAAGTAGGTCGAATCCTACTTGGGGTCTTCCCTAATTCGCCCCCCTTACCATAATTACCGGAAGAAAAAGGGAAGGGGGAGAAGAGAAGGAGGGGGCGAACCCCCTCTTCTCCTTCTCCTATCCGGCCAGCTGACATAGGGGGGCGCGCCACCCCTTTTGGGTTGGTGTGCTCCCCTCTCATGGCCCATATAGCCCAGATATCCCCCCCGGGGTTTCCGGTAACCCCTCTAGTACTCCGATAAATACCCGATACACTCCGAAACACTTTCGGTGTCCGAATACTATTGTCCTATATATTAATCTTTACCTCTCGACCATTTTGAGGCTCCTCGTCATGTCCTTCATCTCATCTAGGACTCCGAACAACATTCGGTCACCAAATCACATAACTCACATAATACAATATCGTCATCGAACGTTAAGCGTGCGGACCCAACGGGTTTGAGAACTATGTAGACATGACTGAGACACCTCTCCGATTAATAACCAATAGCGGAACCTGGATGCTCATATTAGCTTCTACATATTCTATGAAGATCTTTAGCAGTCGAACCGTTATGACAACATACCTAATTCCCTTTTGTCCATCGATATGTTACTTGCCTGAGATTCGATTGTCGGTATGTACATACCTAGTTCAATCTCATTACCGGCAAGTCTCTTTACTCGTTCCGTAATACATCACCTCGCGACCAACTCCTTAGTCGTTGGCTTGCAAGCTTATGATGTGTATTACCGAGAGGGCCTAGAGATACCTCTCCGATACTCGGAATGACAAATCCTAATCTCGATCTATGCCAACTCAACAAACACCTTCGGAGACACGTGTAGAGCATCTTTATAATCACCCAGTTATGTTGTGACGTTTGATAGCACATAAGGCCTTCCTCCGGTATCTGGGAGTTGCATAATCTCATAGTCGAAGGAATATGTATTTGACATGAAGAAAGCAATAGCAATAAAACTAAATGATCATTATGCTAAGCTAACGGATGGGTCCTGTCCATCACATCATTCTCCTAATGATGTGATCCTATTATCAAATGACAACTCATGTCAATTTGTTAGGAATCCTTAACCATGTTTGATCAATGAGCTAGTCTAGTAGAGGCTCACTAGGGACACAGTGTTTGTTTATGTATTCACACATGTATTAAGGTTTCAATACAATTATAGCATGAATAATAAACCTTTATCATAATAAGGAAATATAAAATAACAACTTTATATTGCCTCTAGGGCATATTTCCTTCAGTCTCCCACTTGCACTAGAGTCAATAATCCAGTTCACATCGCTATGTGATTAACACCGGTATTTCACATTGCCATGTGATTAGCACCCATAGTTCACATCGCCATGTGACCAACACCCAAAGGGTTTACTAGAGTCAATAATCTAGTTCACATCACCATGTGATTAATACCCAAAGAGTACTAAGGTGTGATCATGTTTTGTTTGTGAGAGATGTTTAGTCAACGGGCCTGCCACATTTAGATCCGTATGTATTTTCCAAATTTCTATGTCTACAATGCTCTGCATGGAGCTACTCTAGCTAATTGCTCCCACTTTCAATATATATCCAGATTGAGACTCAGAGTCATCTGGATCAGTGTCAACACTTGCATCTACGTAACCCTTTACGACGAACTCTTTGTCACCTCCATAACCGAGAAACATTTCCTTAGTCCTTTTTAGGTACCTAAGGATAATTTTGATTGTTTTCTAGTGATCTACTCCTGGATCACTATTGTACCCGCTTGCCAAACTCATGGCAAGGTACACAATAGGTCTGGTACACAGCACAACATACTTTATAGAACCTATGGCTGAGGCATAGGGAATGACATTCATTCTCTCTCTATCTTCTGTCATGGTTGGGTTTTGAGTCTTGCTCAACTTCTCACCTTGCAACACAAACAAGAACCCTTTCTTTGATTGATCTATTTTGAAATTCTTCAAAAAAATTCCAAGGTATATACTTTGTGAAAATCCTATTAAGCGTCTCGATCTATCCTTATAGATCTTGATGCCCAATATATAGGCAGCTTCACCAAGGTCTTTCATTGAAAAATTCTTATTCAAGTATCCTTTTATGCTATCCAGAAATTCTATATCATTTCCGATCAACAATATGCCATCCACATATAGTATCAGAAATGCTACAGAGCTCCCACTCACTTTCTTGTAAATACAGGCTTCACCATAAGTCTATATAAAACCATATGCTTTGATCACCTCATCAAAGCGTATATTCCAACTCCGAGATGCTTGCACCAGTCCATAGATGGATCGCTGGAGCTTGCACACTTTGTTAGCACCTTTAGGATTCAAAAAACCTTCTGGTTGCATCATATACAACTCTTCTTTAAGAAATCCATTAAGGAATGCAGTTTTGACACCCATTTGCCAATTTTCATAATCATAAAATGCGGCAATTGCTAACATGATTCGGACAGACTTAAGCATTGCTACGGATGAGAAAGTCTCATCATAGTCAACTCCTTGAACTTGTTGAAAACCTTTAACGACAAGTCGAGCTTTGTAGACATTAAAATTACCATCAGTGTCAGTCTTCTTCTTGAAGATCCATTTATTCTCTATGGCTCGCCGATCATCGGGCAAGTCCACCAAAGTCCACACTTTGTTCTCATACATGGATCCTATCTCAGATTTCATGGCCTCAAGCCATTTGTCAGAATCTAGGCTCATCATAGCTTCTTCATAGTTCGTAGGTTCACCTTGGTCTAATAACATGACTTCTAGAACAGGATTACCATACTACTCTGGTGCGGGCCGTGCTCTATTCAACCTATGAGGTCCAGTAGTAACTTGATCTAAAGTTTCATGATCATGATCATTAGCTTCCTCTCTAGTTGGTGTAGGCATCATGGGAACGGATTTGTCTGATGTGCTACTTTCCAAATTGAGAGAAGGTACAACTACCTCATCAAGTTCTACTTTCCTCCCACTCACTTCTTTTGAGAGAAACTCCTTCTCTAGAAAGGACCCATTCTTAGCAACAAAGATCTTTCCTTTGGATCTATGGTAGAAGGTGTACTCAATTGTTTCCTTGGCGTATCCTATGAAGACGCACTTCTTCGATTTAAGTCCGAGCTTATCAGGATGAATCCTTTTGACATAAGCGTCGCATCCCCAAACTTTAAGAAGTGACAGCTTAGGTTTCTTGCCAAACCGGTTCATAACGTCACCATACCGAGCTTGTCAAACTTTCATAACGTCTACATCTACTCCTGCAATATGTCTATCACCTAGTGGTGCATCAAGGACATAATTCTTCTATGCAGCAATGAGGATAATCCTCAGATCACGGACCCGATCCGCATCATTGCTACTATCATCTTTCAACTTTTCTCTAGGAACATATCAAAAATATATAGGAGCTATATAGCGAGCTATTGATCATCATCATAGATATGCAAATACTATCTGGACTAAGTTCATGATAAATTAAGTTTGATTAATCAAATTACTTAAGAACTCCCACTTAAATAGACATCCCTCAAGTCATCTAAGTGATGCGTGATCCAAATCAACTAACCCATGTCTGATCATCACGTGAGATGGGGACATCTCTATGTTGATCATATCTACTATATGATTCATGTATGACCTTTCAATCTCCAGTGTTCCGAGGCCATGTCTATACATGCTAGGCTCGTCAAGTTTAACCCAAGTATTCCACATGTGCAAAACTTTCTTGCACCAGCTGTATGTGAACGTAGAGTCTATCACACCCGATCATCACGTGGTGTCTCAACACAACGAATTGTAGCAACGGTGCATACTCAGGGAGAACACTTTTACCTTGAAATTTAGTGAATGGATCATCTTATAATGCTACCGGCATACTAAGTAAAATAAGGTGCATAAATGATAAACATCACATGCAATCAAAATATGTGACATGATATGGCCATCATCATCTTGTGCTTTTGATCTCCATCTCCAAAGCATCGTCATGATCTCCGTCGTCACCGGCTTGAGATCTTGATCTCCATCGTTGCGTCGTGGTCATCTCGCCAACTATTGCTTCTACAACTATTGCTAATGCATAGTGATAAAGTAAAGCAATTACATGGCGTTTGCATTACAATAAAGAGACAACCATAAGGCTCCTGCCGGTTGCCGATAACTTACAAAACATGATCATCTCATACAACAACATATATCACATCATGTCTTGGCCATATCACATCACAACATACCCTGCAAAAACAAGTTAGACGTCCTCTACTTTGTTGTTGCAAGTTTTTACGTGGCTGCTATGGGCTTCTAGCAAGAACCGTTCTTACCTACGGAAAAAACCACAATGGTGATTCGTCAAGTTTGTTGTTTTAACCTTCTTCAAGGACCGGCCGTTGTCAAATTCAATTCAACTAAAGTAGGAGAAACAGACACCCGCCAGCCACCTTTATGCAAAACTAGTTGCATGTCTGTCGGTGGAACCGGTCTCATGTGCGTGGACATGTAAGGTTGGTCCGGGCCGCTTCATCTTACAATACCGCCGAATCAAAATAAGACGTTGGTGGTAAGCAGTATGACTATCACCGCTCACAACACTTTGTGTTCTACTCGTGCATATCATCTATGCATAGACTTGTGTAAGTGCATCTAGTGCCACCCCTAGTTGGTTTTGGAGTATTGGTGACAAACCTGGTTCAGGGACTAATGTCTTTGTGAGAATTGCAGGATAACACAGGTAGAAGTCCCTCATTGATTTAGTTTTCCTACCAGAGATGACCCCTAAAAATGTATGAAGACATTGAAGTCAAAAGTGGTATGTGAAGACATTCACATTGAAGACTATGACAAGAGAAGACATCATGTGAAGACTATGGAGCGTGAAGACTTAGTTGTTTCGTCGTTCTTTTTCTTCTTTGTTGAGTCATAGGAACCACCGTACTGTTAAGTGGGGTCCAAGAGAACCAGTCAGAATGACTGAAGTGGTGCTTAACCAAAATCCTATGTCTTCGAGTGAAGACTATGAGAGCAAATCTTATTCAGAGTTGGATAAGTCAGCTTTGCTTGTAGCCCAAGTAAAGTTGTCGTGTGTGTTTGAAATCTGACCCTTGGAACATGTGTCAGTTCCTTAGTGACCCAGGGTCATTTCGGACAAATCAGGTTGAGTTGCCTAGTGGCTATAAATAGCCCACCCCCTACAACCATAAACGGTTGGCTGCTTAGAGTTAGTGTACGGCTTTTGTCGTTTGAGAGCAACCCACCTCGAAGCCTTTGAGAGAGAATTCCTTGCGAGGACAAAGCCCTAAACACCCAGAGCCAAAGAGTGTTAGGCATCACTTAAGTCTTCCTGTCTATGTGATCTGAAGACTTATTACACTTGAGGACTGTGAATCCTCCAGCCGGTTAGGCATCACGTTCTGAGCATCCAAGAGTCATTGTGCATTGCCGGTGAACGAAGTCTGTGAAGGTTTGGAAGTCTACCCTGAAGACTTACCAGAGTGATTGGGCGAGGACTGGGTGTCCTTAGCTCAAGGGGAATAAGGTGAAGACATGGTCTTCTGAGTTGAATCTCAGCCTCCCTAACCAGATGTACAGTTGTCACAGCAACTGGAACTGGTCCAACAAATCATTGTCTTCAACGAGTCACTGGTTCTATCCTTCTCATCTCTTTATTTGCAGTTGGTCCTTGTGAAGTCATTGCTTGTTTGCATTATCCTTTGTCTTCACTGAGTGACTGCTTGTTCTGATTGGCTTCATACTATCTTCCTACCTGATCTATACTGCCTAGTTGCTATTAGTCGTTGTGCTTTCACTTCATTGAATACTTGACTATGGCTTGCTTAGTGTAGTCTACCTTCCGCTGCATGGTAATAGGTTTATTTCTATCGTTTGTCTTCGAAACTTCCATGTTTTGAAGACTTTCATAAAAATCGCCTATTCACCCCCCTCTAGTCGATCACTAGCACTTTCAATTGGTATCAGAGCAAGGTACTCCCTTGTTCTGTGTGATTCGGTTTAACCACCTAGAGTTTTAGCTATGTCGACTGCATGGGATAATCAAAGTCTCCGCTGCGTGCCCAGTCTTCGATGGAACTGAATATCCCTACTGGAAGAATAAGATGTGCATGCATCTTGAAGCCATTGATGTCGACCTATGGTATGTCGTCAAGAATGGCGTTCCCAAGGCTGGTGAAGGTGTCACCGCTGCTGATGTCAAGAAGTTCGTTCAACTGGACTCCACTGCCAAGAACATCATCTGTGGTCATCTGACCAAAGGACAGTATGGCCGTGTGAGTGCTCTGGAAACATCTAAGCTAGTCTGGGGGACTGGCTTTCCAAGGTCAATGAAGGCGCCTCAACCCAGAGAGATCAAAGAATCAGTGTCCTTCACAACCTCTTCAACCGCTTCAAGAGAAATGACAATGAGAATGTCCAGCTCACGTTTGATCGACTCACTGACATCACAAATGAGCTTCAAGCCCTCGGCGCTACTGAGATCACCAAGCATGAAGTCGTCAAGACACTCCTGAGATCACTTGATAGCTCGTTTGACACCCTAGCCATGATGATTCAAGAACGTCCTGACTTCAAGACACTCGATCCGTCTGACATACTTGAAAGGCTCAACACACATGAGTTTCAGCTTTCTGAGAAAAGAGACATCTACGGTCCCAACTATGGGCGAACTCGTGCCTTGAAGGCAAAAGCTGTCTCCTCATCTGAAGAAGAATCTGACAGCAGTTCTGATGATCCTGAAGACATTGGAAAGGAGCTTGCTATGCTTGTGAAGAAGTTCCAAAAATTTACCAAGAAGAAAGGCTTCAGAAAGTCTTCACGATCAAGCTCAAGGAATGATGAAGCTTCTACTCATGACTACAAGAAGAGAACATGCCACAAGTGCAAGAAACCTGGCCACTACATCTCTGAGTGTCCACAGTGGGACAATGAGAACAACAAGAAGAAGAAGAGCAAGGAGTATGATTCTGACGACAAGAAGAAGAAGAAATACTCAAAGTCTTCTTCCAAGTCTTCCTCAAAGTCTTCATCACACAAGAAGAGATCATCTGGCAAGGCTCGTGCGTTCGTTGGCAAGGAAATGGATTCAGAGGAGGAGTCCGCTTCTGAGGAGGCGGAGGTGGAGTCTGAGGAGGAGTCCGATTCTGGAGTTGCAAGTCTGGCTACAGCATACGTTGCCAAGTCCATCTTTAACACTGAAGACAATGGCTTCATCACCGACAACAATGCAAATGACAAGGACTACTCCAATCCCACCTACTGCTTCATGGCACGTGGTGCCAAGGTAAACACACACACTACTCACTATCAAACATCCAGTGAAGATGACTCTGATTGTGGTTCCAAACCCAGCTACAAAACACTTGCTAAAATTGCAACTGAACAACAGAAAGCTATGGAACATATTCAAAAATTGTTAGACAAAAGCGATGACATGTTAGACGCTAAAATGACTCGATCTCAGTCCTTAATTGAAGACATAAAAAATCTTCATGTTAAGTATGAGGAACTTGAAAGTCGTCATGAAACGCTCTCAACAACTCATGAAAAGCTTTCCTATGATTATCTTCAAAGGAAGCAAGATCTTGAGAAATTGAGAGCGGCTCATGAAGATCTTCAAAAGGAAAATGAGTCACTTCACGCCAAACAGATCAGTTCTGCACAGGAAGGATTTGAACCACCATGTCTTAAATGCATTGAGCGTGACAACGCTACTTCTGTTGCTGGATGTTCTACTGCTGCTACTATTGCAATATCTTCAACTGTTGATGTGGTAACTAACCCCTCTGCTGAGGATACCACTGCTATTGCTGATGAAAATGCTAGGTTGAAGACATTGCTTGAAACAGGGATGTACAAAAGTCTCAAAGGTCAGCAGACACTATGTGATGTCCTCAGAAGGCATATCCTGAACCGAAACCCTAGGAAAGAGGGTCTTGGGTTCGAAAGGAAAATGAATGCTGATGGCTCTTACTGGAAACCTGAGCAGTACCCCAAAACCACATGGATTGCTGCAAAGGAACCTTCAGTGGATCCATCCACCCTGACTGGCTTCACTTGTGCTAATCCCATTGTTATTGATGAATCCTTTGATGCAAACTATAAACTGTTTAAGAATCAGAATGGTGAAGTGTTTGCTAGGTATATTGGTACTAACTGTAGGAATGGGCCACCTATGAAGAAAGTCTGGGTGCCGAAAAGGTTGTTGGAGAATCTTCCTGTGAATGTCGTCATGACACCACAAGTGAAGAAGACAAACCCCAGACCACAGACTTCATATGGTCCAAAGGCTTCATACAAACAAAGGCATCACCTGAGTCGCACTAATGCAAATGTTTTGCCGGGAAACCATACTCAGGCCTATGAATATGAGCGTGTTTCATTAAACCACCATGTTCATAAGACCAAGAACTACTCTGCTTATTCCTATGAGTACTATTGTCCACCTACAAGACTTTTTGCTAGGGCTCCAAAGCCAAAGTTCTCAGATGCTGCACTTAGACTCATTGCTTCGAAGCCACCCTTGAAGATGTGGGTGGCTAAGAAAGCTTAACTCTCTTTTGCAGGTAAGGGTCTCCAGCCAAAAATCAAATTCGTCTGAAGCTATTGCTGGGGACCTTAAACATCTTGTAGGGCGCAAGATCAAATGCCCAAATGGTCTTATTATGTATTTTGTTCCTGAGTCGCTTGCTACTTGCCCGATCAGTCCTAACCTCGATCTAAGCTTTCATAATCCACTTGCTCGTCAAATGTTTATGCTTCACAATTCTCTTCGTGAAGCCTATCCCCCTAACTGCACTATTGGGTATGACACCAGCTGCTTCAGAATGGATTATTGATAGTGGGTGTACTAATCACATGACTGGCAAGCAAAGTCTTCTCATGGACTCAACTTTACGTCCATCTGACAAGAGTCACATCACATTTGCTGATACTGGTAAAAGCAAGGTATTGGGTCTAGGTAGAGTTGCAATCTCAAGGGATCAACACATGGATAAAGTGATGCTTGTTGAATCCCTTGGTTTCAACTTAATGTCTATCTCAATGCTTTGCGATTTAAACATGATTGTGATATTTGGAAAATATCGTTGCCTTGTTCTAATGGAATCTGACAAGTCTTTAGTCTTTGAAGGGTATCGGAAAGATGATTTGTACGTGGTAGATTTCTCAGCAGGACCACAGCTTGCCGTATGTCTTCTGGCAAAAGCTTCTGAATGCTGGCTCTGGCATCGGAGGCTAGGGCATGCTGGCATGAGGAACTTACACACTCTTGCAAAGAAGAAGCATGTCATAGGCATCGAGGGCGTCAAGTTCAAGAAGGATCACTTATGCGGTGCCTGTGAAGCAGGAAAGATGACGAGGGCCAAGCATCCCTCGAAGACAATCATGACAACGACTCAACCTTTCGAACTGCTCCACATGGACCTTTTCGGTCCCACTCACTACTCAACTCTTACTACTACTGCTTGTCTCTATGGCTTTGTCATTGTTGATGATTATTCAAGATATACTTGGGTGCATATAATCCTCTACAAGACTGAAGTGCATGATGTCTTCAGACGCTTCGCCAATCGAGCCATGAACAACTATGGCGTCAAGATCAAGCACATCAGAAGTGACAATGGCACTGAATTCAAGAACACTGTCCTAGACACTTATCTTGATACCTTGGGCATCACTCATGAATTCTCAGCTCCGTACACGCCGCAGCAGAATGGCGTCGTGGAACGCAAGAACAGAACACTTATTGAGATGGCCCGGACGATGCTCGATGAATACAAGACTCCAAGGAAGTTCTAGACTGAAGCCATTGATACTGCATGCCATATCATCAACCGTGTTTATCTTCACAAGCTTCTGAACAAGACATCCTATGAGCTCCTTACTGGCAAGAAGCCAAATGTCAATTAATTCAGAGTATTTGGTGCCAGGTGCTAGATCAAGGATCCACATTACACTTCAAAATTTGCACCGAAAGCACATGAAGCTTTTATGCTTGGATATGGAAAGGATTCGCACTCCTACAGAGTCTTCAACCTCTTTCACTATAAAGTGGTTGAAACTGTGGATGTGCGGTTCGATGAGACTAACGGCTCGCAAAGAGAGCACCTGCCAAATGTGCTAGATGAAGCACCATCCAGTGAAACCATCAAACTCATGGGAACTGGAGAAATCATACCGTCTGAAGATCAGCCTGAAGAGGAACTCATCATCTCTGCACCTGATCAACCTGAAGACAATGCTCAGCCTGAAGACAATCCTTCTAACGATGACAATGATCAGCAAGAGCAAAATCTTCGTCCTGTTCATCCTCGTGTTGCAAATGAAGTACAGATTGAGAGAATAATTGATAGCATCAATGCACCAGGTCCACTCACTCGTTCAAGGGCAACACAGCTAGCAAATTTCTGTGGGCACTTCGCATTCGTCTCAATATCTGAACCCAAGAAAGTTGATGAAGCCTTCATGGAACCTGAATGGATTCAAGCTATGCAAGAAGAGCTTCAACAGTTTGAGTTGAATAATGTATGGGAACTGGTTAAGCGTCCTAATCCTCATAAGCACAATATAATAGGCACGAAATGGATATATCGCAACAAGCAAGATGAGCATGGTCAAGTTGTCAGAAACAAAGCTCGTCTCGTTGCTCAAGGATACACTCAAGTTGAAGGAATTGACTTCGATGAAACATTTGCTCCTGCGGCTAGGATTGAAGCTATACGCATACTGCTGGCCTATGCAAATCATCATAACATTCTTCTGTATCAAATGGATGTGAAGAGCGTTTTTCTCAATGGCAAGATTGAAGAAGAAGTGTATGTTGCACAACCGCCTGGCTTTGAAAATCCAAAACATCCTGACATGGTCTACAAACTCAACAAGGCACTGTATGGCCTTAAACAAGCCCCTCGAGCTTGGTATGACACACTCAAAGTCTTCCCGATGAGCAAAGGCTTCAAACCTGGTTCCCTGGATCCCACTCTCTTAACGAAGACATATGATGGTGAATTGTTTGTGTGCCAAATATATGTGGATGACATTATCTTCGGCTACACTAACCAGAAATACAGTGAAGAGTTTGGATATATGATGCAAGAGCAATATCATATGTCCATGATGGGTGAGCTGAAGTTCTTCCTTGGCCTGCAAATACGTCAGCAACGCAACGGCATCTTCATATCTCAAGAGAAATACTTCAAAGATTGCCTGAAGAAATTTGGAATGCAAGACTACAAAGGGTACACGACGCCAATGCCAGCCAAACACCATCTGGGTCCCGACGACAATGGTAAAGAGTTTGATCAAAAGGTATACCGCTCCATGATTGGTTCTTTGCTTTATTTATGTGCATCTAGGCCAGATATCATGCTTAGTGTTTGCATGTGTGCCCGGTTCCAAGCGGCACCAAAGGAATCGCATCACTTAGCTGTGAAGCGAATTCTTAGATATTTGGCTCACACCCCAACACTAGGATTATGGTATCCAAAGGGCTCAGAGTTTGATCTAGTTGGATTCTCGGATGCTGATTATGCTGGTGATAAGGTGGATCGCAAGTCTACATCAGGCACATGTCATTTTCTGGGACGATCACTTGTATGTTGGTCTTCAAAGAAGCAGAACTGTGTATCTCTCTCCACTGCTGAATCTGAATACATTGCTGCTGGATCTTGCTGCGCTCAGCTTCTATGGATGAAGCAAACACTCAAAGACTATGGCATTCATCTGAAGCAAGTGCCACTCTACTGCGACAACGAGAGCGCCATCAAGATTGCCAACAACCCAGTTCAGCACTCGAAGACAAAGCACATTGAAATTCGTCATCACTTTCTCAGAGATCATGTTATGAAGGAAGATATTGATATCATACACGTCAACACTGAAGAGCAATTGGCAGATATCTTCACAAAGCCCTTGGATGAGAAGAGGTTTTGCAAGTTACGGTGTGAGCTAAATATCTTGGAATCCTCAAATGTCCTGTGATCAGGCACACTTCCTAAAACTTGTGCATGTTGATGACTTAGATGTGCAACACACGAAGTAACGTATATGTTCAATCAATGAAGACTTGCATTCTGAGTGTGAATACATTAACGTGGAATTTGACTTCAGAGCGCCACGAAAGTTGTGCGCTGTGTCTGGGTCTAATACTTCCTATATGGTGGGTAATGCCACCACAAAATTCTTCCCTAAGAAGTGTTTCTCACATGGCGTTACATTTGCAAAGTCTTCGCTTTCTGTTTGTCTTCAATGTTAACATGTCCGCATGTTTATCTTCAACATACTGATTTGGTTTCTGTCCTCTACAGCATTCACTTATAGCCATGGCTTCTTGCTGAATCTTTTGAACTAAGTGAATGTGATCGGACCCTAACCCCTCTATGCTTCTTTCCTAAGTCTATCTATCCAAATCATATGCATTCTATTGACATTGTCAAAATGTCTTCTCTGCATCCTTGTCAGTGGAAGACACAGAGACAAACATTAATCCGCTTTCAATGCTAAATCCTTTCACCTGAAACCCGGCGAAGTTGGAACGACCACCCGACAATCCAGGCGTGTGTGGGAACGTGGAACAACCTCCGATGTGTTGCATGATAGCCACGTGTCCTTCAGATGTGAACCGCTAGGGGCACCTGTGTAATAACACTGTGCCGTCCCTGTCCCTATATATACACGCCTCACCCCAGTCATTATCCTTTCTTCCACTCTCGCACAAACCCTAGCGCCACCGCTAGCCCTCGATGACGCCGGTGATGAAGCGCTTCGCTGCCGCGACCTCACTGACGCCGTCTTCACGCCGACCGCGGACATCGTCTTCTCCGCCGTCGCCGTAGGTGTCCTCCGTCGCCAAGTTAGGGCACGGAAGATTCGAACTGCTCGGCCTCCTCTCCCACTCCGTCTAGCAGTTCCTTGTGTGGTAAATAAAACCTCCTTTTTATGGTCCCTTTGATCTGATAGATTCATCCTTTTCTACCACAAGCAGTTTCTATTCACACAAGTTGGATCTACTTCATACTACATCTCATATTATGCCTAGTATGTTCACTTATGCTTCACAAAGTAGTTAGATTCCTCACTTGTACTTATTCGTGGATTCGTACAAATCTGGAACCAACTCTCTATCTATGAGTGAATGTCTTCGCACTATGAGGTCAATGTCTTCTAAACTGATTTATCTTCAAAATCTTCTGAGAATGCATATGACCTCTTCCCCTTCCCTCGCACCTTAATGCTGTCACAGGTACATGTCCATGGGAGAATCCCTTGGTTCTCATAGTCTGCATTCATTTGTAGAATTCTTACAGCATCATATAGATTCCCCTGAAGCCAGTTCTTGTCTGACCAGTAGACGGAAGACTTTGACAGTTTTGAAGCCTTTCAGTCTAAACTTCATGGCACCAGAAAAATCTACAAGGAAGGGTGGCAGGCAGCGTCGTGGCAACACCTCAAGAGATTTGCCTCCAGACCTCTATGAGTTGTACAAGACAGATCTGGAGGAGGACTACAATCAATGGAAAACTCGAATCCAATGGATTCGAAGATATTGGGCAGAACAGTGGTTCAAGTACAGGTTCGTGACCCAGGAGTATGCTGAGAAGAATGCCATCAAGCGACCGTGGGGAGACATCCTATAAAAAAATCTTCAACCCAGGTCCAGAGCTGAAGCCATTAAACAGGGCTTCTATCCCTGTATGGTCCGCGGACCTCAGCCTGCAGATGCAGACCCATCATCACTGCTATGGTGTCATGATGACAATATGTTCAAGCGCAACCTTCAGTTTGCCAGGAACCCGGCCAAAGAAAACAAGAAGTCACGGGGCTTAGACTTCAACCCAGGTCCCTCTGCTCCTTGTGCCGATGGCTCACGCGAAGCTGAACCCAATCTTGTTGGGCCCTTCTACAACCTGGAAGGTCTCATCACTCATATTATGGTTCAAGGGGCAGTTGTGTATCAACATGCAGACGATGCTGAATCTAACAAAGCGCCTGCGCCACCGAAGCCAAAGAAGCTGAAGAAGCCTAAAGCTTCAAAGTCTGCCCCTGCACCAAAGGTCTCACGGGTGAAGCCTCTAGCCACTGCACCTCCTGAACACAGTGTGTAGTCTGAAGATCTGTCACGCATCTCCAAGCCCTCCAAACTGAAGATGCCCATGCAACCCACCAGCCAAGCACTGACCCCTGCTGATGTTCTGCGAAATGAGAATGATGCCATTGATCTGTCCAGCGACGACAATCTTGGTGATGACGCTCTTGAGCAGTTGATCAAGAGCAGGCAAGAGGCAGAAATCTTCAATGACCTTCCTCTCTTTGATGTTGAAATCATCAACACATTCATTGACGAGTGGTTTGACAGCCCAAATTTTAGCTTTGATGATCTTCAGCTTCCCGTTGGCCTCAGCGTCGCCTTCCACGGAGCCATTGCTGTTGAGCTGGTTCTAGCTCAGAAGGTTGTTGAGCTGAAGCATAAGATAGATTATGAAAAGGCTCAGTTCAAGAAGCATATGGCCAAGCTCAATGTTGAAGACATTCAGAACTTCCAGACCATGATGCATGAGCTTAAGGAAGCATTCCGAACCAAGCGCGAAGAAGCCAAAGGTTCTCATGAGCGCATGAAGGATCTTGCTGCTAAATGTGTCCAAGGATACAATGAAGCTGAAAAGCGCAAGGCCTTGGGGCGACCAGGCATCGACCCCAGAATGGCGGCCAAGAAGAAGAAGAAGAAGCCAGCTATGGCAGAACCCGAAGCACCAAGGCAGGAAGTACATCCAATTGTCTTCCTGGCCAGTATGACGGGCTTGAAGCCTAAGGTCCCCGTAGTGGCTTCAGAACTAAAGAAAACAAAGGCAGCTGAAGCTGAAGCCAGAAAGTGCAAAACCAAGGGCACCACTGATGATGCTCCTCCAACTAAGAAACGCAAAACCAAGAAGAGAGATCGGGCTGCTCCCACAGAGCCGCTTGAGGTCAAGCCAATCTAAGTGGCTCGTCCTGCATCTGAAAATCAAGAATGCCAAGTGATAGTTCATGAGCCTCCTTCCCGAGAGGCTCCTGAAGCTAAAGACAATCCAGCTGTTGACCCCACCGCAGCTGAAGACATTGGTCCTCACGACAATGTTGAAGATGATGAAGTCCTTCCTCAGATCGAGCACCAATTGGTATCATCGCCTGTGCTCACGCACAGTGAACTCATCAACATTGGTCATCCTCTGACACCAACTGCTCAGGATGCATCGTGGGCTGATCACCCACAACAACAAGACACCCCCAGTTCTACCCAACCACAAGCTACCTCACCAGTGCAAGATGACGATGACTTTGAGGCCTAGCACACTCCATCTCCACAAGAGTCTCCGGCATTACGCAGGCTTCGCAAAGGACCAAGGCCCCAAGTCCCTCCCACTATGCACGTATCTAAGTCTGAAGCCAAAATGGCTAAAGATATTCCGGCTGCATCAGCCGATGAAGAAGAAGAACCAAGAGTTGAAGCAGACAGAGTTTCTACACCCCCATCCCACCAAGATGTTGTTCTCGAGGAGAACGTGTCCGACCCTCCAGCTCCTAAAGTGGAGGTTACCAATCTTGAGGCAGCCACCAACATCACCGCTGAAGCCAATGACGTTGTCATGGCTGAAGCAATTCCTGCGCCTGAAGCCACTGCTGAAGCACCTACAGTGCAAGCACCTGAAGTCAATGTGGCCCCTGAAGCCCATGACGACAATGCCAATGCTCCTGTTCCCCCTCCAAGACCTCATACCATTGAGCTAGCATTTGATTGTGGTCAGCCTGTTATGGTCCGCTGGCCCGTTCTGGTTCCTCCACCTGCTGCGGGTCCACAATTTGAGTATCATGTCGAGCACAGACCTCAAGTCCAAAAGATCAAGCCAAGACTTCCATGATTCCCAGGCACTGCAACTTCACCTGGGGTCTTCAGTGTGAATGGCTTCATGGCACATAACACCTTCTTCAACAGCGCCAAGAACCCTTATACCAGACCTCGCATTTCATCAGATCGGTTCTGGAGCTATCAGCAGCGCAGCTACTATTCCTGCGTCCTATACAATCAAGGGCGCATATTTCAACATATGCGCCTTGACTCTGAAGCTATAGTTGGCCTGCCCTGTCTTGAAGAAGCGTTGGATTGCTTCAGAGATGCTGGACTACTGCAGTTTGTCACCGATAAGGAACACTGGAATGAAGAGCTTCTGCTACAGTTCTATGTAACTCTTCACATTCGAGGTTACAACAGGGATCCAAAGACTTGGGTCCTTGAGTGGATGACAGGCAATGCCCATCATGAAGCCAAAGCTCTTGATATCATTGAGCTCACAGGATTGCTCACTCCTGGTGAATACTATGAACCAGGTTGTCAACAACACCAGAATGCCTTAGAAAGCATTTTTCAGCAGCCAAAACCCAACATGAGTTAAATGTTGAGCATGATGAAGCCTCTGCCTCATGACGCTGAATACCCATCTGAGTTCTTTGTTGAAGACCTAGAGTACCTGTCGCGCACCATTTACCATATCATCAGGAAGACTCTATGGCCTGTCAAAGGACACTCATCTGCAGCGAAGCTTGAAGGAGAAATGAAGACTTTGGTTTTCTATATCTTCAATGGCATCAGCTTCAATGCTCAAGACTTCTTCATTAGGCAGTTGGCTGCATCTGGCTCCGACATTTTTGGGTTGAAGTTATATGCTCCATGGGTCATGCGTCTTATCAAGCGTCACTCTGCCTTCAACTATCAGCCGTCTGCGCGCAATCATCTTATATTCTTGCCAGAGGTTGATCTGTTAGTTGAAGCTATTTACCCAGAGCCGGCTAAGGATCTCATTTATCTTCACAATGTTGATCACCAAAGCTTCACCTAGCCTATTGAAGGAGTTCCAGCCGTTTCTCGTGTTTATCCTCTTGCTGGCAACACACATGCCCCTCGCGCTCAAACTGACGCCACTGGTAGCACCATTGCGCAAAGGCCTTGAAGGCGATCTCGTGTCCTAAATGACCGAGAGCTTCTCGTCGCGCTACACCAGAAACAGGACAAACATCACGACTAGCTTAAGCGTCAGATGCAAAGCCTCTTGGTGGATGTCAATCGCATTCGCAATCTTGCCACCAAGAATGTCTTTGTTACTCATGAAACCTGTCGGAGGTCTTGTAAGAGTTTGACATTGCTTAGTGCTGAAGCTGATCTGCAGGACGATGGCTTCACCAAAAGATTCAAGTTTGACTCAACTCCTCCAAGGAATGCTCACTTGCGTCAGACTCCCTCACTTGAAGACTCTGACTACTCGTCCTTAGCTGCGACAGTGAATGCCAGAGTCATCGATGACCAAGATGATGCAACTTCACCTCCTCCAACTTCAGCGCGTGTCGACACTGCACCAAGTTCTTCTGCACCACTGGACCTCAACGACGACCCTGCTGCCTCGCCTGCACCTCATGGGAATGAGTAGGTGCTCTATGTCTTCAAACCTTTTTGGTCCTTACTGACAAAAGGGGGAGAAGCATATGAGTTGATAGTCTTCAAGCGGGTCTATATGGGTGGTTGCTTTGCTCTTTACTACTTTTGCCAAGTGTTTACAACTCTTGCTTTTCGATACATTTGGTTCTTTGAGTTGTAACACTTAAACTCGATGGTCGTCTGCTACTTATTTGCTATTCTGTGGTGCGATGATAAATTCTGCATGTGCGATGATAAATTCCGCATTTAGATCATTTTGCAGACGTCCATTTTCCATTATGCATGTCATTATCTTCGTTACATCATATCATGCATGATGAATTGTCATCATAGGTTGAAGAGGATCTCCACAAGTACAACCTGCCATGTGCATTTGCATTCCAAGAGCAAAGTACTTATATGCACATCTTCAGGGGGAGCCTTTGCAACTTATGAAGACAATATCCTATCCTTTACAATTTCACATAATTTATTCCCCGTTGAAAACTTCAACCAGTCTGTCATCAATCACCAAAATGGGGGAGATTGTAAGTGCATCTAGTGCCACCCCTAGTTGGTTTTGGAGTATTGACGACAAACCTGGTTGAGGGACTAATGTGTTTGTGAGAATTGCAGGATAACACAGGTAGAAGTCCCTCATTGATTCGGTTTCCCTACCAGAGATGACCGCTAAAAATGTATGAAGACATTGAAGTCAAAAGTGGTATGTGAAGACATTCACATTGAAGACTATGACAAGAGAAGACATCGCATCAAGACTATGGAGCACGAAGACTTAGTTGTTTCGTCGTTCTTTTTCTTCTTTGTTGAGTCATAGGAACCACCGTACTATTAAGTGGGGTCCAAGAGAACCAATCAGAATGACTGAAGTGATGCTTAACCAAAATCCTATGTCTTCGAGTGAAGACTATGAGAGCAAATCTTATTCAGAGTTGGATAAGTCAGCTTTGCTTGTAGCCCAAGTAAAGTTGTCATGTGTGTTTGAAATCTGACTGTTGGAACACGTGTCGGTTCCTTAGTGACCCAGGGTCATTTCGGACAAATCAGGTCGGGTTGCCTAGTGGCTATAAATATCCCACCCCCTACAACCATAAACGGTTGGCTGCTCAGAGTTAGTGTACAGCTTTTGTCGTTTGAGAGCAACCCACCTCGAAGCCTTTGAGAGAGAATTCCTTGCGAGGACAAAGCCCTAAATACCTAGAGCCAAAGAGTGTTAGGCATCACTTAAGTCTTCCTGTCTGTGTGATCTGAAGACTTACTACACTTGAGGGCTGTGAATCCTCCAGCCGGTTAGGCGCCACGTTCTGAGCATCCAAGAGTCATTGTGGATTGCCGGTGAATGAAGTCTGTGAAGGTTTGGAAGTATACCTTGAAGACTTACTAGAGTGATTGGGCAAGGACTGGGTGTCCTTAGCTCAAGGGGAATAAGGTGAAGACATGGTCTTCTGAGTTGAATCTCAGCCTCCCTAACCAGACGTACAGTTGTCACAGCAACTGGAACTGGTCCAACAAATCATTGTCTTCAACGAGTCACTGGTTCTATCCTTCCCATCTCTTTATTTACAGTTGGTCCTTGTGAAGTCATTACTTGTTTGCATTATCCTTTGTCTTCACTGAGTGATTGCTTGTTCTGATTGGCTTCATACTATCTTCCTACATGATCTATACTGCCTAGATGTTATTAGTCGTTGTGCTTTCACTTCATTGAATACTTGACTATGGCTTGCTTAGTGTAGTCTACCTTCCGCTGCATGATAATAGGTTTATTTCTATCGTTTGTCTTCGAAACTTCCATGTTTTGAAGAATTCCATAAAAATTGCCTATTCACCCCCCCCCCTCTAGTCGATCACTAGCACTTTCAACTTGGCTCATGATGCCACTGTTGGGAATGTTGCATGGAAAACAAAAAAATCTACGCAGACGCAAAGATCTATCCATGGAGATGCATAGCAATGAGGGGGAGTGTGTGCCGACCCTTGTAGACTGTAAGCGGAAGCATTTGACAACGCGGTTGATGTAGTCGAACTTCTTCTAGCTCTGACCGATCAAGTACCGAATGAATGGCACCTCCGAGTTCTGCACACATTCAGCTCGGTGACGTCCCTCGCCTTCTTGATCCAGCAAGGTGTCGACGTAGTAGATGAGTTCCATAGGCATGACGATGTGGTGATGGTGATGGTGAAGTGATCCGCGCAGGGCTTCGTCTAAGAACTACGAAGATATGACCGTGGGAGTAAACGGTGGAGGGGGCGCCACACACGGCTAACAATTGATGTTGTGTGTTCTAGGCGCCCCCTCCCCACATATATATAGGTGGGAGGGGAAGGGGAGCCGCCAGGGTGCACCCCAAGTAGGCCGAATCCTACTTGGGGTCTTCCCCAATTCGGCCCCCCTTACCATAATTGGCGGAAGAAAAATGGAAGGGGAAAGAAGAGAAGGAAGGGGGGCTGAACCACCTTTTCTCCTTCTCCTATTCAGCCACCTACCATAGGGGGGGCACGCCACCTATGTCGGTTGGTGTGCTCCCCGCTCATGGCCCATATGGCCCATATATCTGTTGGGAAACGTAGCATGCAATTTCAAAAAAACTCCTAGGCTCACACAAGAACTATCTAGGAGATTCATAGCAACGAGGAGGAGAGTATGTCTATGTACCCTCTTAGACCGAAAGCAGAAGCGTTTGGCAACGCGTTTGATGTAGTCGAACTTCTTATAGCTCCGACCGATCGAGTACCGAACGTACGGCACCTCCGTGTTCTGGACACGTTCAGCGCGATGACGTCCCTCGCCTTCTTGATCCAGCAAGGTGTCGAGGAATTATATGAGTTCCGTCAGCACGACGGCGTGGTGATAGTGATGGTGAAGTGATTCTTGCAGGGCTTTGCCTAAGCACTGCAAAACTATGACCGGGGGTGTAAATTGTGGAGGGGGCGCCACACACGGCTAACGATTGTTGTTGTGTGTTCTAGGCGCCCCCTCCCCACACATATATATAGGTGGGAGGGGAGAATAGGCAGCCATGGGGCGCCCCATGTAGGATCCGAATCCTACTTGGGGTTTCCCAAGTGGCGCCCCCCTTCCTTATTTTACCGGAGAGGAAAAGGGAAGAGGGAAGGGAGGAAGGAAAGGGGGGTCGAACCCCCTCTTCCTTCTCCCAATCGGCCTCCTGCCATAGGGGGGTGCGCCACCCCTTGTGGTCTGGTGTGCTCCCCTCTCATGGCCCATTATCCCCCCCCCCCCGGACCCCCCCCCCCCCGTACTCCGATAAATACCCGATACACTCCGGAACACTTCCGGTGTCCGAATACTATAATCCTATATATCAATCTTTACCTCTCGACCATTTCGAGACTCCTCGCCATGCCCGTGATCTCATCCGGGACTCCAAACAACATTCGGTCACCAAATCACATAACTCATATAATACTAAATCGTCATCGAACATTAAGCGTGCGGATCCTATGGGTCCGAGAACTATGTAGACATGACCGAGACACCTCTCCGGTCAATAACCAATAACGGAACCTGGATGCTCATATTGGCTCCTACATATTCTATGAAGATCTTTATCGGTCGAACCGTTATGACAACATACGTAATTCCCTTTGTCCATCAGTATGTTACTTGCCCGAGATTCGATCGTCCGTATCTACATACCTAGTTCAATCTCGTTACTGGCAAGTCTCTTTACTTGTTCCATAATACATCACCTCGTGACCAACTCCTTAGTCATTTGCTTGCAAGCTTATGATGTGTATTACCGAGAGGGCCCAGAGATACCTCTCTGATACTCATAGTGACAAATCCTAATCTCGATCTATGCCAACTCAACAAACACCTTCGGAGATACCTGTAGAGCATCTTTATAATCACCCAGTTACGTTGTGAAGTTTGATAGCACACAAGGCATTCCTATGTTATCCGGGAGTTGCATAATCTCATAGTCAAAGGAATATGTATTTGACATGAAGAAAGCAATAGCAATAAAATTGAACGACCATTATGCTAAGCTAACGAATGGGTCTTGTCGATCAAATCATTCTCCTAATGATGTGATCCCATTATCAAATGACAACTGATGTCAATGGTTAGGAAACCTTAACCATCTTTGATCAATGAGCTAGTCTAGTAGCGGCTCACTAGGGACACGGTGTTTGTTTATGTATTCATACATGTATTAAGGTTTCCGATCAATACAATTCTATCATGAATAATAAACCTTTATCATGGATAAGGAAATATAAAATAATAACTTTATTATTGCCTCTAGGGCATATTTCCTTCAGAGTAGATAAAAGCCGGGAGTAACCATTGCCTATCAACTTACCTCTTTAGAAGTGTCACCACCCCAGACATGACGGGTTTCGATTTTGTTTGTTTTGAGAGATAAGTCTAAGACAACCCCGCAGATCTTACATTTCTGCTAGACAAAATCGATTCGTTCCAATTTGTGTTCATCTTGCAGTTCTAAAATTCAGAACTTGTTGAGCAGTGATGCTCTTATTTATAATGGTTGCTCTTGTTACGGGACATGAAAATGGTCTAGATAACAACTTGATTGGAGTTATACATTATTACTAGCTGCAATATTTGCAAATTATGGTTTTCATACTGAATACAGACTTGTTTGTGTGCCTGGAGCGAACCCACAGTTGCATGTTGTCAAACACCAAAGGGAATTGAGGATATTATACCCATGGGGGAAGGGAATCCCTTGTGCTAGTAAAATCCCCAACATGGGTTTGTTATCGTGGGTTGTCCTCCACTTGCAGTGAAACAAATCCTTACGGAGTTTGTTCCCTTAAAACTTGCATCCTGAAAGCACAAGTGCTCCCTTCATGGTTTGTGTAATTAATGTCAACATATCTTTTGTTGGACTAATAGTTTTATCTAGTATATTTCAGATAAGTTCAACAGTGGCATGGCAAGGACAAGAGGATGTGGAACCCCCTCAAAACGCTAAGGATGTGGATTGGCAAAAGTTCAAGACTCTACATTTTTGGTTAAGTGATCAAAGATCACATTGAGTCCCTAGGAAAGCCAATACTATTAAAAGGGATGAGTTTTTATAATGATCTGTTTGCTCAAGTGCTTAGTGATATTGCTCCAAAACCCTCAGTCACTTTCTCTATCCAAGTATGTCCAAAACCCTACATTCCAAGTCGGCCCCACCGAAACATACCTATCCGGACCCACTGAGTTCATCTGGACACTGCCGTAGCCAAACCCTGACAAATCGGATCCCCCCCCACTGGGATGGCTTGCCACCTCTCTTTAACTTGTTGCAAATATTTCGGTCTTACCGAGTTTTGCAATCGGTCCCACCGAGTTAGCTTGTCAAACTACTTCTGTAACCAATTGCAATTATTTCGGTCTTACCGAGTTATGCAATCGGTGCTACCGAGACGGCTTGCCAACCTTTATGTTGCCTTATTCCTTCACTTAGATTCTACCGAGTTAATGCAATCGGTGCCACCGACCTTTGCCGTTGCACATCGGTCCCTCCGAGATGTTTCCAATCGGTCTCACCGAGATTGCTAACGTTCATATCTTTTACACAGGTCCGTGCCACCGAGATTTCTGATCAGGGCTACCGAGTTGAGTCTAAAGTGTGTAACGATTGGATTTTGTGTAGAGGCTATATATACCCCTCCACCCCCTCTTGCTTAGTAAGAGAGCCACCAGAACGTGCCTACACTTCCACTACTCATTTTCTGAGAGAGAACCACCTACTCATGTGTTGAGATCAAGAGATTCCATTCCTACCACTTGAACCTTGATTTCCAGCCTTCCCCAAGTTGCTTTCCACTCAAATCCTTCTTCCACCATAGCCAAATCTGTGTGAGAGAGTTGAGTGTTGGAGAGACTATCATTTGAAGCACAAGAGCAAGGAGTTCATCATCATCACACCGTCTATTACCTTTTGGAGAGTGGTGTCTCCTAGATTGGTTAGGTGTCGCTTGGGAGCCTCCGACATGATGTGGAGTTGAACCAAGAAGTTTGTAAGGGCAAAGAGATCTCATACTTCATGAAGATCTACCCGAGTGAGGCAAGTACTTCGTGGACGATGTCCATGGTGGGATAGACAAGGTTGCTTCTTCGTGGACCCTTCGTGGACTCGTGCAGCCGTTACCCTTCATGGGTTGAAGTCTCCATCAACGTGGACATACGATAACACCACCTATCGGAACCATGCCAAAAATCTCGGCGTCTCCATTGCGTTTGCACACGCCAATTCCCATCCCCTTACATTCTTACAATTGCATGCTTTACTCTTTCCGCTGCCCATACTCTTGCTATGCATGTTTAGAATGTATTGTATGCCTATTAACATGTGCTAAACTCAACCTTAACTTGAGACTTGTAAAAGTTGCCACTTTTTATTGTTAAGGGTCTAATCACCCCCCCCCCCCTCTAGACCCCTCTTCTCGATCTTTCACATCCTTGCAGAATAGGGCTGCACATTTTTTCTTGAAGGACTTAGATCTATCATAAAGGTTCACTAGAAGTAGAATGCACCCGACCAAAAATTATGAGATCGCCCCTTTAATTCTAGGGTAACGGAGGGATTGTACCATTCGAGCCTTTTTCATGCTTTTCCTGGTGGTCTGAAGAAAGCAGCAATCAGTATGACTTTCCTAATCGTCCCTGTCTTTCAGGAAGAATGTGAAATTCTTTTTCTGAATATAATAAAAAATTATATTGAGGTCTCCGGACAATTGAACGACCATTGTCGCCGTCAGAACAAGTCACCGATGAGCCATTGTCTTCACCGACGGAGTCGGTATGATTTTGTCGACGACAGCTGGCAAGTCATCGTGCACATGACCCTAATCGATCAGAATAATTTGATACCAAATCTCTCTCTCTCTCTCTCTCTCTCTCTCTCTCTCTCTCTCTCTCTCTCTCTCTCTCTCTCTCTCTCTCTCCCGCGTGTATGAACACCGACAAATCCTAACCTCCTCCTCATCCTCCTAAGGAGCCGACGGGAATGTACATCGGAGCTTCGTCTAATCTATCCCAATGGACAAACTCGACGAGGATCAGAGCGCAGAAGAACGACTTCAATATGAAGCGCTGCCATCCGCGTGAGAACCGCCGCTTTAGGAACGAAAACTCTAACCTATTTATTAGCTGGAGTCGAGGTATCAAAATTTCCCCCTCGTCCACCAACCTTCGGAGCGTCAGGCGGAGGCGAGGCGAATCTACGGGCTTGCCGACGGAGATGGTGGGGAGGAAGGCTCTGCCTTAATCATTGTAAAGTATTATGTGGCCTTTGTAGGCCGCGGGAGCTACGTCTAGCTTAATGCGAGAACTAGCTCTATTTCGCTAGAAGCGCTTGACTATGTGCTCAACTTAGTGGGACAGTCCAGTATAGCAATTTTGGCAAAAATCTACAAACCGATACCGATACAAACTTGTTTTAGAATCTTTTGGGCGGTTTTCTTTGTTTTTCGTTTTTCCATGTTCTTCCTTATCGGGTTTTCTTCACGCTTATATATTTGGTGTTGTCTATTTTTCTATTGGTTTCAATCAGTTTTCTTTCGTTTTTTCTATTCATTTTTTGTTATTTATTATTATTATTATTTGTTTTTAAAATACATGCTAATTTTTATTTAAATACACATTGAACATTTTCCATATACAGGTTTAACATTTTAATAGATACAGATTGAACATTTTCTAATACACGTTGAAGTTATTTTTAATACAATTTTAGTCCAAATACATGTTCAACAATTTTTAATATACATGGAGATTTTTTTGTAACAACCATTGATTTTTTTAAATGTGCAAAACATTTGTCAAGTATTACCACCTTTTTTAAAAATGTCACAAACATTTTTTAAATGGTTCTTGAAATATTGTTTTAGGGGAACATTTTCTTACAAGATAATATTTCTAAAAATGTCACACCCATATTTTTTATATATTAGAACATATTTCTAAATGTCACAAACATTTTGTCAATAGTATGTTACATTCTTTTCTAAATTACGCAGATATTTTCATTCCATTGTATAATTTTTTCAAATATGGTAAAAAACGTGTGAACATGTTCTAAATGTTACGAACATTATTTAATGTTAGCAACATGTTTTAGAAGTTGTCCGGACGTTTCTTTACACTGCGTGAACATTTGATAAATGAGTGATGACCGCTTTTAAAAATTGAAGTAGATTAATGTTAGAAATATATGTATATATAATATTTCAAAAAAACAAAAAATGAATGTAGGTAACGAAAATAGGAAAAGTAGCAGTACTAGTACTAGGCTGCGCAGGAGCTAGTTCCCTTGAGGCGAAACGAGTTACCATCTCACAATAAGGGAAATGTAACCGCACCCTGTGTAGGCATGGTATCTCTACTCCTAATGGAGCAGTTGATAGTCTCGCTTTCAGGTTTTTTTTCGTCCCATTTTTTATGGTTTTTTTGGTACCTCGTCCCACCTCACACTGAGCCGCCATGAACCGAAAAAACCGCGTACCAAAGCCCCCACCCGCCCCCACGCACTCGAGGACCTAACCTCCGATCGCATCCAAGACAATCCAGCAAAAAAAACCTATGAAAATTAACCAGCAAAAAAACCTAATGGAGGAGTTGGTAGTCCGATACGGTTTATTTTCAACACTTTCCTAATGACAAAAGATCACGGATCTAACTTTCCTACCTTAGCCAAATCAACGAATCTCTCATTAATGCAATTTGCTTTAGGAAACAAATAATAGATTCTTTCCTACCTTAGCCAAATCAACGGATCTCTCTCATTAATGCAATTTGCTTCAGCAAACAAATAATAGATTCTTTCCTACCTTAGCCAAATCAACGGATCTCTCTCATTAATGCAATTTGCTTTAGGAAATAAATAGTAGATTTCCAGGAAACAAATAATCTCTAATCTCTAATATCTAATTCTCTAATAATAATAATAATAATAATAATAATAATAATAATAATACCTAAAAGAAACGCAACATTCCATTTCCCGTCTTACGTCGTTGAACCCTTCGTCGAGCCTCCCTCCCGTGCGCTGTTAGTTTTCCCTGCGTACGTTCCACCCCAAACGTGATTTGTTCTTCTTAATTACGTGGTCCCACCCCTATGCGATCCGGCGAAAGAACCAGGAAAGCCGTCATACCCACGCACGCAAGCAACGAAAAATCCACGCAAGCCGTGTCTCCTCCTCCCTGTTCAAACCCTAGCCGCCCCTTCCCAGTTGATGCCGCTAGCGAGTAGTGCGTAGCACAGGCACCAGTGCGGCCCTTCCGCGGTCCCCCTTGACCTCGCAATGAAACAGTTCATCGGCATCGACGACGAGTCGGTGCGTCCGGTGTTGATTCCTGTGGATGGGTCAAGCAGGACAGGGGGTGGTGGATCCGGGACATAGTCATGAAGTCTCCTTCGATGCGCGCCCAGTATTGTCTCAAGTGCATGGGTCGATCCTGGACGGCGGGCGATGGATCAAGGACGTACATAGCAGCTTTCACCTCCGCAAACGGCTGACTACTCAACCTCCTCTCGGCGGTGGCAGCTGCCAGGTCTGGTTAGCTACCATTTATCTTTAATTCATGCCATGAAAGGCGATCAAGAGGAGCAATCGTAAGCAGCGAGGTGTTCCAGGGCTACGAGCGCCAGTACCGCGACTCTGCGTCTCCGAGGTCTTCGCCAAGATCGCCACCCTCTCTTCCCGTGCCTATTTCTATTCGTTGTTGTTGGTTTCATCTTACATGGTGAGATCTAAGCAGACAAGATGAAGCAGAGGCTCTCTGAGATCCAGTCCGACGTGCAGGATACTGAATCGCTGGTAAATACTAGATTGTGTTTTATGATTTGATCATCCGTTCCGCTGCCTTACATACTGTCTTTGGGACACTATAAGAACTAGGCATGTGATTTTGGTAGGTGGATGCTTCATTTTGGATGTAGGTGAATGTGTGATTTCTGGAAGCTCTGTATATTAACTTCATGATCTGCTCTTGATTTCCTTATTGGGGACTAGATTTGAAGATTTGCCAGCTACACCATCTAAAAATCAGGCTGCTGATCCGGGTACATTGCTACTCGGTCTTGTGTTCAATTGAAGTTTTCTGAGATCAACTCTTCTGAAACTTCAAAACGAGTAGTCCTCATATTTTGAGGTTGCTACTTGCACATTGTTCATCTTTCTGTCAATTTTGTTCCATTATTTTGCACTCTATCTGCCAATTTGATTGCATGGTATAGGGTGCGATGGTGGTGTGGGCGCCGCACGGGGTAGGAGTAGTGCCCTGCACAGGCCAGCCCATGCTGGGAGCTAGCATCGCGCCAACGCCTCCATGAACGCCGCCATGACGCGTTGCATGGTGTCGCTATCGGGTGTGACCCCCAACATCGTGATGTGTGCTCAAGCATGTCGTTGTGGCTTCAAGCTGCCTGGTAGCCACCATGGCATTGTGGCTAAACAAGAGGTTGGTGATGAAGAGCCTGCACTCGTCCAGGCGGATATGGCGGAGCATCCACGGCGATGTGGACGCGGCTGCATCCATGGCCGGATGGAGAAGCCTTAGGTCCTGGTAGATTATCTACTGATGGCATAATCCTCTAGAGCTACAATAGCCAGAAAGATGCCTTGCCGTGGGGAAGCCTCGCTACTGGAAGCGCCATCAGTGATCTGATTTGAAGAGTCCAACAAGAGGTCAATGGAATTCTCATCTCCAATATGTTTGCATTCTAACATGTCCTTGTTGATTCAGCTGTTACATTGTGTCAAAGTTCACTTGTTTTTCACCTTTTTCGTACTACTATGCACTGGAATGTCCATGTTTGCTAATTTACATATTGAATTGTTCTAATAAAATATGCTAATATATGTCACTTCTTTCTGAAAGGTATTCGGAACTCTTAACTGCATTGCTCCGGTGATAACTTTTTCTTATTGTTGCCATTTTGTGTTCCGGTCAAGATTTTCTTCTTTCACGGACATTAGAAGTCTAGAACTGGGATAAAAATAAATAAAGTTTGGAATAAGCTAGAATCTTAATAATCTCCAATATCTGCTCCACATGTGTGGAATCAATCATCCAGATATATATACTCGGATTGATGCAGCCATGCCCAATAAGAATCTTCATGTAAATAAATCGAAGGATTCTCTACTGATGAATAGGAAGCTGCACCAGACATCATATGGTCTTTTCATTTTCGTGGTAAGACTGGACTGACCTCAATACTTAAGTATCTCGGAACCATGCTTTTCCTGCGTAGTTTTCAACATGCTATTACATGGTCTATTAAGTGTGTGTGAAGATTCTTGAATTTACCCTGACATTATGGAACCTTTGTGCTAAAACAATTAAATATGTTAATCTATAATGATAGCAATGAAGACACGCAGTTCCGTTATCAGTACAGTGCAGATGGTCATGTGGCCATTATGGCCTATCTTCAGTATTGTGGTTAACATTGACATGATTAATGTAATCTTCGAAATGACATGTTCCATTTTCCCTATGTATTTTTTTGTTCAGATGCCCTACTACTGTTTTATTGACTGCAGGCAATCTATTTTGTATGGTATGATTTTGTTTGTTGGAGAGATACTAGCTGCCCCTTTTCCACTTGTTAGTAAGTTTTGTAGCAGACTTCTTAATTGATATTATAGACGTTCTAAGGTAGACGTGGTATTTTCAGTTAGACTAGTTTCTTGTATTTTATCCACTGTTATAGGAGTTTGTTACCTTTGTTTTTTGATCGAAAATTAAAATGTGCATGCATTGTCGAAGTTTGTGAAGTGGAATTAATAACCTTCTGGTTATTGATCAATATATATATCTTGGATGTCCCATAGCAACGCATGTCCCATAGCAACGCAAGGGCATTCAGCTATCCTTGAAAAACAAGAACTGTCAAACCGCTCAAGAACCTGCTAGGTCAAGCCTCTCTCTCCGCTGTTTGGCACAACCTACCCCCTCTCCCCCGAATACCGCGACAGGGAAGATCCGGTCCATCGAGAGAGACCGATGCTGTCGACCATTGATGTCGCATGGGAGATCTGTGATAGTGGAAACATGCTCCCCTTCGCGCCAACAGCACCTCGAGGTCATTGACACGGGTGACCCAGCGATTCGCCGCTGCCATCCCGAGCTACTTTGCCAACGTCGTGGGCGTGGGCTACTGGCCTTCCAGGTACTCGACCGCTGGGCTTATCGAATTGGGCCGCCACGGTGCTGCTGGCCGCCGCCGATCTCACTATAGATGCATCATGTGCCGCCGGCCATGCCAGCATCGCCGCCTACGTTTCCCAAATCAGTTACCCGTACAGTCCATGCATACCCGGAGACGTTGGTGCGTTCACACTTCTCATGGATCTTTGTATTAGCATGATAGTGTTGGGATCTCGAAATTTTGTTGTAGGTGAAGAAGGGATTCCTATCTCGAAATTCTGCTTTAGGTGAAGCGCCTCCTGTAGGCCATGGAGATGACTAGGCATGCATTGGGAGGCGGGCTACGTAAAGCGCTGGAAAGGAGTATTGTATTATGTATGGTCCTCCTTCGCTTTTTGGAAGGTTGTATAGTCGTTTTGATACATAAGATATAATTTCAGGTTCTGCATACATATTGGTTTGAGATGTTTTCATTTTTTATCATTTCAATGAATAATGCAATCTGGATTTGTTTTATCATGCCAATTTGAGGCATTCTGTATGGGCTGGTTGGAGGAATATTATTTTTTGACGTACTATGTGTGAACATGTTGAAGGGGCATGACCATCAACGAGCTTGTGGCAGAAGTTTGAATGTGAGTAGCTCCTATCTTTTGTGTACTTATTTTCAGTCTATCAATCAAAGGGTAGAATGATTACACGTGCAGTTATTTTGGTGTGAGCTTTGACAAGGGATGCCAATTGTTATGTTGAAGAGGCTAAAATCTTCCTCAGTAAGTGATGTGCATTATGCATCTGATAAAAAAAGAGGCTTTAGGGAGTTGATTGTGCCCATGAGAGGTGGTCCTGATATTAAGCTTGCTATAACATGTCATATTTAACACGTAATGTTCTTTACCAACCAAATGTTCACGTTTTAGATTATAAAGAATGATGACCTCAAAGACAAAGAGCTCCAAGAACTCGGTTCTGAAACTTTTGGTTAGTCTGAGTAATGAAATGTGACCCTACTGGAAGATCTACCTCATTTCAGTTCTTCTCTTTTCCATTTAATTATCTATTTCATTCCAAGCTAATTGTCTTACATACCTATATCTTTCAATGCAAGACTACACGAGGACTATGGTCTATGGGATATCAAGCTCCTTCAAATAATCTGCACCAGTTCTTCTAGAGAATAATGTGTATGCATGGTCTACAATGGAGTTTACAAGATAGATTCACTTACTCAAAGATTCAGCCTAACATTTTCCATAAGGATTATGTATGTTATACCAACTCTCAGTAATCTCTACTACTAATGTCTTAGTTGGTAGTCTCGCCTCACTCCACCTCATCCCACCACTCCTATCTTTTGCCCACCTTTGACATCATCACATCATAGCATTGGGCTGGCCCATTAATGTGTATGTGAACGCAATCCTCCCATCGTCTGCCCTCCTCGCGATAATCCCGACGTCCTCGCGCTGCCGTCCTCTTCTCCCTGATCTCCTCTACCAGCGTGCCTTCCTTGCGATCCTCCCGACGTGTCCTCGTGTCGCTGTCCTCTTCTCCCCAAACTCCTCTACCAGGGGGACTCCTCTATGACCCAGGCAGAGCAAACATTGTACGCAGGTTTTTTTGGCTTTCACCGGTTCGTTCTCTACCCCTCCTCCATGACTCCCTCACCATCGATTTTTTCGACGTCTAAATACAATCCCTCCGTGGGGAAGTATGGTGTGAAGGAGAGAGGCCGTGATGGCGAAGGTAAGGTGTGCGTCATCCCGTTTTAAAGGAGAGGACTCTAGCGAGAAATGTCTCACTATGGCGAAAACATAGCGGAAGGGGAGGGTCCGACAGGAAAACATAAGGGTGTGTCATGGGGTGGAGTTTTTATGTTTGGTATGCGTGTTGGAGATAACAGTGTTCATAGTTTAGACATTTTTCTCTCCAGTATGGTCTGGATTTGTGGGAGCCTGGACTATCGCATTATTACATTTTCCATACAGTGTATCTAAAAGGATCGATATGGTTGACTAGAGGGGGGGTGAATAGGCAACTACCAATTTTTAGCTTTTATTTACCAAATTAAACTTTGCATCAAAGTAGGTTGTCTAGATGTGCAACTAGGTGAGCAACCTATATGATGCAATAACAACAAGCATACAAGCAAGCAAGGGTAGAAACAATAAAGAGCTTGCACAAGTAAAGGTAAGAGATAACCAAGAGTGGATCCGGTGGAGACGAGGATGTGTTACCGAAATTCCTTCCTTTTGAGGGGAAGTATGTCTCCGTTGGAGCGGTGTGGAGGCACAATGCTCCCCAAGAAGCCACTAGGGCCACCGTATTCTCCTCACGCCCTCACACAATGCGAGATGCCGTGATTCCACTATTGGTGCCCTTGAAGGCGGCGACCGAACCTTTACAAACAAGGTTGGGGCAATCTCCACAACTTAATCGGAGGCTCCCAACAAGACCACGAAACTTCACCACAATGGAATATGGCTCCGAGGTGACCTCAACCGTCTAGGGTGCTCAAACACCCAAGAGTAACAAGATCCGCTAGGGATGAGTGGGGGAATCGAAAATCCCTTGGTGAAAGTGTAGATCGGGGCCTTCTCAACCACTCCCGAGCAAATCAACAAATTTGATTGGCTAGAGAGATAGATCGGGCAGAAATGAAGCTTGGAGTATTTAATGGAGCTTGAGCAATAAATGGAGCTTGGGGAAGGAAGAGGTAGGTGAGAAGGAGGAAGGGGACTCCCTTTTATAGTGGGGGCAACAATCCCGTTGCCCCCCCCACCAACCAGCCCCACACAGGGCGGTACTACCGCTGAGAGGGGGCGGTACTACCGCCAGGCGACGGTACTGCCACACTGAGGAGACTCAGTAGGGAACGGACCCAAATGCGGTACTACCATGGTGGCAGGGCGGTACTACCGCTCCTGGAACGGTACTACCGCCACTACAACCATGACTAGTGCCGCAAAACCCGACACGAGAAAAAGACCTCTCGAATCGAGGCGGTAGGAGCCAGACTACCCAGCGGTACTACGACAGAGAGGTCAAGGGCGGTAGTACCGCTATGGAGTGGTACTGCCGCTTGTGACCCTTCGGCCGTAGTACCGCAGGCAGTGCGGTACTACCGCTGGGGCGCGAGAGAGAGGGAGAAGGGATCTCTCAAGGAAGCTGAGGACCAGGCGGAGGTGCCAGGCCCCCAGCGGTACTACTGCTGTGGAGCCACGGCGGTACTACCGCTGCAAAGCGGTACTGCCGCTTGTGGCTTCTCAGCGGTACTACTGCTGGGTGCGCGGTACTGCCGCTTAGACCTAGACAGAACAAGGAAGAGAGGAGCGATCTCTTCAATGGACAGGAAAAGCTCGGAGGGTGAGAAGCTGATGTGTACGTGATGATTCCACCCAAGCAAAACCCCAGCGGACCCCCTCTTGATAGTACGGTGCCCTCTACGCAACTAGTCCACCGAGAAAGAAACGAAAGAGCTACACCGTCTTGAAATACACTCTGAGGGGAAGAACGCTTCTCGTGCCAGGGGAGAATCTGTGAATTAAACAAAGCACAAGATTAGTCCGCAAACATGTTGTCATCAATCACCAAAACTACCTTGAGAGAGATATGCCGTAACAATCTCCCCCTTTTTGGTGGATTGATGACAACAAGGGATTTGCGCAAGGAAAAGAATTAAAACGAATAAAACTAAGAACTACAAAATATAGACGGGCTCCCCCAAAATGTGTGCACCAAGATAAGGCACGACACACACATTCAGATCAATACTCCCCCTATATTTTATAGTCCAACAACACTAAGCACAATATATATGAGAGAAGAGAATAAATAGGACAAGCATGCATCTCATAATAACCTACAGTACTCTGAAGTGACATAAGTAATAAGATAGCGATAGGGAGCATATGTCTCACACCATATGTCTAGAACTGAGGACTCACACCAAACCAAACCAAAAGAAACACACAAGAAACCACAAGACGACTCAAAGCATGACACAAGAAGCAAATCCCTACACTCTCTCCCCCTTTGGCAGCGAGACACCAAAAAGGGCAAAGAGGGACACTACAACTCCAGGTGATGGGAGAGGAAGGTCTCGAACATCACATCTCTGCATCTTCATCGTGGGTCGAAAACTGCTCGGCATCGGAGTCGGTCCAGTGGCAATTCTGATGAATCTAGTCCTCCTCTTCAGTGATCTGACCCTCAGACCCACTGGCAACTGTTGCTCCCATCTGACGCATGAGCTCCTTGTGGCGCGTCCTGGCATGCTTCTCCGCCACATGAGTCATGTACTGACCATGGGACTCCATGCAGAAAAGCTTCTTCATCTTGCGCTTAAGCTTCTGTGCCCACGATGGTTCTGCACTAGAGGGGCCAAAGTTCTCCTCAGGAGCATCAGTAGCATCCTCACCCTCGGTTTCCATGGCAGCGGCAGCAGCAGACGGACCCCCTGTGGCAGCAGTAGCAGATGGACCCCCTGTGTGAGGTGCTGTCCAGTTGTCCTTTTTCCTCAGACGCTTGATCTCATGAGAAACCAAGTCTCCAGTCTCTAGCAGCACTCTGGGATAAGTCTGTGCCCAGGCCCTCTCAATGAGCCGCATAATGAATGGACCATAGATAGGACACTTGCGCTCAGACACGGCAGAAAGAAGTTCAGGCCACATGACATGAGAGATATCCAGGCTCTCTCCAGTACTTGCTTCCTTCTCATGCTGACAGAAAAGGAGCATGTCCACGAGGTAAGAGTGGACCATATCCAGATTCCCGATCCGAGGGAATAGAGTCTCACGGAATATGCGATGAAGAATGTCTAGATACGGAGATAGCTCATAGGTCTTCTTCTGAGTGACTGGGTGAACCTTCATAGTGTAGTAGGGCCAAAGGGCTTGCTTGTGGGTGGATGGAGCATTGCGGTGAGGACGGAAACCGACAGGAGTCTCAAGCCCGGTATCCACCACATCAAGTAACTCCATGAAAGCCTTCCACTTGACAGAAAGCAGCTTGCCATTGGTCATCCATGTCAGAGTCCTGTCGACAATCGTCCCAAGGTGGACGGTGGCATAGAATTGAGCCACCAAATCCGCATAGAAATCCTTATTGAATTGCATGGTCCTGAGAATGTTTAGCTGAGTGCACATCTGAAGAGCTTCGCCAAAGTACTCCGGATCCTTCTCCATAGCATCAGTGTCAATGGAGCAAACATCAACAAAAATATTCTTCTTGGCCTTGACCACATCAAAGTAGATGGCAAACTGAAAACGGTTCCAGAACAGGCGGTTGACCAAAGTGGGTTCTTGGTCCACCGCATAGGGGTTGCGGCGATGCTTCTCCCAAAACTCCATGTTGGTCATCTCAGTCACAGTCTTCCCTTTTGGCTTGTTGGTGGCTCGCTTCGATTGCTGAGGAGGTGGAGGAACACTTGCAGAAGCACTTGCTGGAGGCGGTTGGGTGCTCGAGGAACCACCGGCAGGCTCTGAGGTGCGGTAGCGTTTTGATGTGGCACGCCCGAGGTTGATACGGCGACCTTGCTACTCGGAACGGTCATCACCTGGAGCCAAACACAAGAACAACGCGAAACAACCAGAAAGAACGAGCATAAGCCAACAAACTCAACAAAATGATCAATGTAAGGCAGGAAAATGATGGAAATTGTCATTCAGCGGTAGTACCGTGACCTGCCCGCGGTAGTACCGCTCTAGGTCAAGTGGTAGTACCGCTCCAAGAGGAGCGGTAGTACTGCTTGAGGCGGAGAAACAGCAGTTTCATATAGCACGAGGCGGTGAAACAGCGGGTTCTTACTACCGCAGTCAGATCTGGCACTACCGGCCTACCAAATTCAAAAATAATCCTACCAAACTCTAATCTAGATAGTCTAGTTGCCTTCTCCAACCAACTCAAGCCTATATTTTGCCAAAAATCTAGAGATGCAACCACCATTGCCCCTAAGAAACAAGAACTAAAAGGAGACAAAACGAAAGAAAGAACGGGGGCAATACCGGCATCCATGGCAAGAGGACGAGGTGGGGATTGACTCCGCCAAAGGAAATGGAGAGGGACGCCCCAGAGACAGAGATCTGCCGGAGCCCTCCCGCGGTGAGAGGAGGCTGGAGAGAGGAAGAGACAAAAGGGGCGAAGTGAATGGGTATGGGGGAGAAGAAACCTCCCCCTGCCCCGACTTAACCCCCTTGTCCCGTCCCTCAGCAGTAGTACCGCGCTGGGGGGCGGTAGTACCGCTTATAAGTGGTAGTACCGCGCACCACTAGCGGTAGTACCACCCAGCACGCCACGGCAACTAAACAGACACAGCTTTAGCTCGACGAAACGACAAAAAATGGCAAACACACCAGCAAACGACCAAGACACACCTCTTCACAAGAGGGCGGTGGCCGAGGCCACCTATGTTTGAGTCAAAAGGTATGGCACCGCGAAGATTTTAACCTTGGGCCCATGACCAAAACTCGTCTTTTAAGCACAAGTGCCATCAACAATGGCTAAAGTGAAAGACTTGATCAATTTATGCATAATGGGGGGAGGGAGAGTTCATTGAGAGAACAACACCCCCCTATGTCCATGCCTACACCTAAACTAGACAACAAGTTGAGCGTGATAGGGTGTGCGCGGGTTCAAGCAACGTTGCTCGAATCAATGATATTTAGCTCATGCCTTAACTCGTGAAATCTTGCTTCATCCAAGGGCTTCGTGAAGATATCTGCAAGGTTGTCATGAGTGTTGACATAGTTGAGCTCGATCTCTCCTCGCCTAATGTGATCCCGGATGAAGTGATACCGAATCTCAATATGCTTCGTCTTGAAGTGTTGCACTAGGTTGAGAGAAATCTTGATGGCACTTTCATTGTCACACCAAAGAGGCACTTTGTCACAAGTGACACCGTAATCCTTTAAAGTTTGCCTCATCCATAGAAGTTGTGCACAACAACTACCGGCGGCAACATACTCCGCCTCAGTGGACGAGAGAGACACACAACTTTGCTTTTTGGAAGACCAACTTACCAAAGAGCAACCAAGGAATTGGCACCCTCCGGAAGTGGACTTCCTATCCACTTTGTCTCCCGCCCAATCGGAATCCTGAGTACCCTACAAGCTTGAAGTTTGATCCTCTTGGGTACCATAAGCCAAAGTTTGGGGTATGAGCCAAATATCGAAAGATTCGTTTGACCGCCACATAGTGACTTTCCTTAGGTGCGGCTTGAAACCGTGCACAAATTCCCACACTCAACATGATGTCCGGTCTAGATGCACAAAGGTAAAGCAAGGAACCAATCATGGAACGATATACCTTTTGATCCACCACTTTACCATTGGGATCTAAGTCAAGTTGGCACTTGGTGGGCATTGGAGTGGAGGCCGGCTTGACGTCACTTAGCTTGAATCTCTTGAGCATGTCTTGGGTGTATTTGGATTGATTGATGAAGGTTCCTTCTCTTCTTTGCTTCACTTCGAACCCTAGAAAGAACTTCAACTCTCCCATGGAGGACATCTCGAACTTTGAGGTCATGAGAGCGGCAAATTCCTCATTGAAAGCTTTGTTAGGAGAACCAAAGATAATATCATCAACATATAATTGGCACACAAACAACTCCCCTTTGACCTTCTTAGTAAAAAGAGTGGGGTCGATTAGCCCAACTTCAAAACCACGGTCTTGTAACAACTCGGTAAGGTGGTCATACCACGCACGTGGGGCTTGTTTAAGGCCATAGAGTGCCTTATCGAGTTGATACACATGATCGGGAAAGTAGGGATCCTCGAACCCGGGGGGTTGCTTGACGTAAACCAATTCATTAATGGGACCATTAAGAAAAGCACTCTTCACATCCATTTGTTGTAACTTAAAGTTATGATGAGAAGCATATGCAATCAACATGCGAATGGATTCAAGACGAGCAACGGGAGCAAAGGTTTCACCGTAGTCGATACCCTCGACTTGGGAGTAGCCTTGTGCTACCAAACGAGCCTTGTTGCGAATGATAATCCCATGGGCATCTTGCTTGTTCTTGAATATCCACTTGGTTCCAATGACATTATGGTTCCCCGTTGGCCTTGGCACCAATCTCCACACTTTGTTGCGCTCGAAGTTGTTGAGTTCTTCGTGCATGGCATTGAGCCAATCCGGATCTTCTAGCGCCTCATAGACCTTGTGGGGTTCCACACAAGAGACAAACGCGTGATGCTCACAATAATTTGCTAATTGTCTACGAGTGCTTACCCCCTTTCTTAAGCTTCCAAGCACATTCGTCATGAGATGATCCTTGGTGGAGAGCTTGGAAGCAACCTTGGCGGCACGACGCTCTAATTCCTCCTCGGTGGTGAGTTGAGGAGCGGTTACTTGATCATCTTGAGCGCCGTCATGAACTTGTTCTTGATCTTGAACTTGCTCGGGGGAGAGAACTTGACCTTGGGCATCACTTGGTGTGTCAACACCGTCTTGAGTATGATCTTGCCCTTGGTCTTGTTCATGAGGTTGAGGGCCTTCACTTTGTTCTTCGGAAGCGTGTGGGCCTTGGGTTGGTGATGGCTCCACTTGAGTGGAGCATTGTCCTTCTCCTTCGGCCACAAGGGGTTCCTCAATGGGTAGGATGAAACCAACACCCATTCTTCTTATGGCTTGAGGAGGAATTTCATCACCTACATCACAAGTGCCACTTTGCTCCACTTGGGAGCCGTTATTCTCATCAAACTCCATGTTACACGTCTCCTCAATAAGTCCCGTGGATTTATTGAGGACACGGTAAGCATGAGAGTTTGTAGCATAACCAACAAATATGCCCTCATAAGCTCTAGCCTCAAATTTAGACAACCGAACACCTTTCTTGAGAATGAAACACTTACACCCGAATACCCGGAAGTACTTGAGGTTGGGCTTGTTACCGGTGAGTATCTCATATGGGGTCTTGTTCAAGCCCTTGCGGAGGTAGAGCCGATTGGATGCATGACACGCGGTGTTGATGGCTTCGGCCCAAAAGTTGTATGGAGACTTGAACTCCGCCATCATGGTCCTTGACGCATCCATCAACGTCCGGTTCTTCCTCTCCGCAACACCGTTTTGTTGAGGGGTGTATGGTGCGGAATATTGATGCTTGATTCCCTCATCACTAAGAAATTCATCCAAGGTGTAGTCCTTGAACTCGGTGCCGTTGTCACTTCTTATTGTCAAGATCTTTGCATTGTGTTGACGTTGTGCTTCATTTGCGAAGTCAATGACGGTTTGTTGGGTCTCGCTCTTCCTTTTGAAGAAATACACCCACGTCTACCTTGAGTAGTCATCCACAATCACCAAGCAATACTTCCTACCTCCAAGACTATCGAAGGATGGGGGCCCAAAAAGATCCATGTGAAGGAGCTCCAAGGGCCTCTTTGAATAAATGATAGTCGTGGGAGGGTGAGCCTTCTCATGTAACTTTCCTTCGATACAGGCACTACAAGCACGATCTTTAACAAAACTAACATTCTTTAGTCCACGGACATGGTCCCCCTTGAGAAGACTTTGCAAAGATCTCATATTGACATGGGCTAAACGGCGATGCCAAAGCCATCCCACATCAACTTTAGCCATTAGGCATGTCGCGGTCTTAGTGGGTCGCTCCGAAAAGTTAATCACATATAGACCATTCTCGACATGCCCAACAAAAGCTACTTTAAGAGTCTTGCTCCACAAGAGGGCCACGGTATCGATATCAAAGAAAGTGGCAAAGCCCATGATTGCAAGTTGACGAACGGAAAGTAAATTGTATGCAAGGGACTCAACAAGCATGACCTTCTCGATCGTGAGATCATGAGAGATGACCACCTTGCCAAGTCCCAATACCTTAGAGGATGAGGCGTCACCCCACTCGACATTGGTGGGCATAGATGGAACTTTGTGCACGTCCACCACCAAGTCCTTGCTTCCGGTCATATGATTTGTAGCTCCGCTATCGAGCAACCATGATCCACCACCGGAAGCAAACACCTACAAGAGATCAATGCTTGGTTTTAGGTACCCATTTTGTAATGGGTCCTTTGATGTTAGTAACAAGGGTCTTAGGAACCCAAATAGACCATTCAATATACTCATGAAGAGAACCAACAAATTTGGCATAAACATGCCCATCACTAGCATGGCATAACACATAAGAAGGATTAAAATCGCCGGCTTTGTTGGGAGGGGTGACATTGCCCTTCTTGACATTGTTCTTCTTCTTCTTCTCCTCGGGGGCACTTTATCCCTCCCTCACAAAGGTTTGCATGAGGGGAGGAGGTCGTTTGGTCTTGTCATTCTTCTTCTTGTTCTTGGAGTCGGGCACGTACCCAACCCCTTCCTTGGCCACACCTCCCTTTTGGTTGATCAAGAGATCGTTGAGGTTCTTCTTGCCTTGTATGCAAGTCGCAAGACCTCTCTCAAGTTGCTCCTTCAACTTAGCATTTTCCTCAACAAGATGTATATGCTCACAACACGGGTTAGTAGCATTTGCATTATCAATTAAAACCATATGAGGAAAAGTTGCTTTCTCCTTAGTTAGCTTCACTTGGAGTTGATCATGAGACTCCTTGAGACTAGCGTGAATACCCTTCAAGGCCTTGTGGGCCTTGTCAAGTATATCAAACTCCTCTTTGAGTCTAGCAAGATCAACCCCGAGTTTGGCCTTCTCGGAATTTAGCACATGAGAAACAATGAGGGCATGATCATAATCTTTCTTTAACTTAGCATGATCAACGTTGTGTGACTCCTCAAGAGCCAAACGAAGACCACGCTCTTCCTCAAGAGCATTGGAAAGATCTGAAATCTCATCGGCATAGTCACGACTATGCCCTTCCATCTTAGAGATGGTGTCTTCGTGAGCCTCGATCATGTCATTGGCCTCACCCAGTTGTTCCAAGAGAGCAACAAAGTGCTTCTTGGATTTTCCCTTGAGTTTGCCCATAAAGGCCTCAAACTCGTTAGCCTCCACATTAGCTCCCTCAAGTTCATTAATGCTATCCATTTGGGAAGGATGATTAATGATGGTAGTTTTGATGTTGAAGGTTACCTTGTTGGTGGCTTTAGCCATGAGGCACTTGGCGGTGGTGCTCTTGTTGGGTCAGTCGAAGAGAGACACTCGTGACGTTGTTGCAATGGCAACGGAGGCCATGGCAACCGACTCATCATCATCATCATCCTCATTGTACTCTTCTTGCACAACCAAAGCCTTGGGAGGAGTCTTCTTGGTGAAGTTGTTCTTGTTGGGGAATGACTTGACCTTGTCCTTTCGGATGAGTTTGCCACCATTGTCTTCCCTCTTCTCATACGGGCATTCCGCAACGAAATGACTCACGTTGCCGCAGTTGTAGCAAGTCCTTACACGTTGCTTGCCCCTTGTGCCACTCGAGTTGTTTTTGCTAAAGTTGGGCCTCGAGTTTTTCTTGCTCCAAAATTGCCTTGAAGCAAGTGCCATGTGTTCATGATATGCATACTTCGTATCTTCGGGGTTGCTCTCCTCTTCTTCCTCTTCTTCTTCTTCCACGGTGAGCTTGGCCTTCAAAGCAAGGTTAGGCTTCTTTGCCCGTTGAGAACGGAGCACCGCATTGTCGGCGGTCTTGTCCAAAATGTTCATGGCCACAAACTCATCCAACACTTCGCTTGAGGTCAAAGTGTGGAAGTCCGGTCTTTGACGAATGACGGAGGACATGGCCTTGTGGTAGGGCATCATTGCCTTGAGGAATTTGCGCTTGATCCAATTGTCATCCGTGTCCTTGCTCCCGTGATCTCGTAGTGAGACCGCGAGTTTGGTTACTCTCCGATAAAGCTCACGAGGTTCTTCATCTTCCTTCATTGCAAACTCATCGGCCTCATCTTGTACCACTTCATAGTTGGAGCGTTGAATGCTTGCGCTTCCCCGGTAGAGAGACACGACACAATGCCATGCATCTTTGGCCAAGGCGAAGGGACGAAGATGAGGTAGGTCTTCGGGTGGAATTGCATCTTGAATGATGAAGAGAGCATTCTCATTGAATTGATTGTCCGCGGCTTCTCGAGGAGTGAAGTTGCTTGGATCATGTGGATAGAAACCTTCTTCAATGATTCTCCAAAGGTTAGTGTTCACATGATTTAAATGACGTTTAAAGCGGTAAACCCAAGAATCAAAATCCTCATTTTTCACAATCTTAGGGGGAGGACCGGCATGATTCAAATGAGTGGAAGGAACCGGTCCACCATAAACAAGTGGTGGTTCCACATGGGCAAAGATGCCGGTGCCATTCTTGCCACTAGAAGAAGGAGCCTTTTCACTACTAGCTTCCCCCTTGTCGGGGATAGCATCCGACACCTTGTTGGCGGAATCACCCACTTTCAACGGTGCGGTGGATAGTTTAAGCCCCTCAAGAAATTTAGTAAACATGCTTTCAACTTCGGTCGTCATGGAGGTTTTCAATGTCTCCAAGGCCACATTGAACTCCTCACGAGAGACCGAAGTTCCCCCATCTCCGTAGACGAGATCGGATTCACACCGGAGTGTTCCTCCACACCGTCTACGGTATCAACCATACTCTTTGGACGGTAAAGTCCTTAATAAAGAGATGAGGCTCTGATACCAATTGAAAGGATCGATATGGTTGACTAGAGGGGGGTGAATAGGCAACTACCAATTTTTAGCTTTTCTTTACCAAATTAAACTTTGCATCAAAGTAGGTTGTCTAGATGTGCAACTAGGTGAGCAACCTATATGATGCAATAACAACAAGCATACAAGCAAGCAAGGGTAGAAACAATAAAGAGCTTGCACAAGTAAAGGTAAGAGATAACCAAGAGTGGATCCGGTGGAGACGAGGATGTGTTACCGAAGTTCCTTCCTTTTGAGGGGAAGTACGTCTCCGTTGGAGCGGTGTGGAGGCACAATGCTCCCCAAGAAGCCACTAGGGCCACCGTATTCTCCTCACGCCCTCACACAATGCGAGATGCCGTGATTCCACTATTGGTGCCCTTGAAGGCGGCGACCGAACCTTTACAAACAAGGTTGGGGCAATCTCCACAACTTAATCGGAGGCTCCCAACAAGACCACGAAGCTTCACCACAATGGAATATGGCTCCGAGGTGACCTCAACCGTCTAGGGTGCTCAAACACCCAAGAGTAACAAGATCCGCTAGGGATGAGTGGGGGAATCGAAAATCCCTTGGTGGAAGTGTAGATCGGGGCCTTCTCAACCACTCCCGAGCAAATCAACAAATTTGATTGGCTAGAGAGATAGATCGGGCGGAAATGAAGCTTGGAGTATTTAATGGAGCTTGAGCAATAAATGGAGCTTGGGGAGGAAGAGGTAGGTGAGAAGGAGGAAGGGGACTCCCTTTTATAGTGGGGGCAACAATCCCGTTGCCCCCCACCAACCAGCCCCGCACAGGGCGGTACTACCGCTGAGAGGGGGCGGTACTACCGCCAGGCGACGGTACTGCCGCGCCAACCAGCGGTACTGCCGCGCTGAGGAGACTCAGTAGGGAACGGACCCAAATGCGGTACTACCGCGGTGGTAGGGCGGTACTACCGCTCCTGGAACGGTACTACCGCCACTACAACCGTGACTAGTGCCGTAAAACCCGACACGAGAAAAAGACCTCTCGAATCGAGGCGGTAGGAGCCTGACTACCCAGCGGTACTACGGCAGAGGGGTCAAGGGCGGTAGTACCGCTGTGGAGCGGTACTGCCGCTTGTGACCCTTCGGCCGTAGTACCGCAGGCAGTGCGGTACTACTGCTGGGGCGCGAGAGAGAGGGAGAAGGGATCTCTCAAGGAAGCTGAGGACCAGGCGGAGGTGCCAGGCCCCCAGCGGTACTACTGCTGTGGAGCCACGGCGGTACTACCGCTGCAAAGCGGTACTGCCGCTTGTGGCTTCTCAGCGGTACTACCGCTGGGTGCGCGGTACTGCCGCTTAGACCTAGACAGAACAAGGAAGAGAGGAGAGATCTCTTCAATGGACAGGAAAAGCTCGGAGGGTGAGAAGCTGATGTGTACGTGATGATTCCACCCAAGCAAAACCCCAGCGGACCCCCTCTTGATAGTACGGTGCCCTCTACGCAACTAGTCCACCGAGAAAGAAACGAAAGAGCTAGATCGTCTTGAAATACACTCCAAGGGGAAGAACGCGTCTCGTGCCAGGGGAGAATCTGTGAATTAAACAAAGCACAAGATTAGTCCGCAAACATGTTGTCATCAATCACCAAAACTATCTTGAGAGAGATATGCCGTAACAGTATCATACATACAGTGAAAACAAATCCCCTTTATTATATATAGTATAACCCTCCAATATGGCCATGTTTATGCTACACTAGATCGCGGGAATCTGCCGTCGACCTTGAGGTTGGTGTATGAGAGAGAAATAAGCTTCAATATCAATAATTTGTCTGATTCATTTATATACAGTATAGCCCGTAGCAATGCACGGGCGTTTTACTTGTAATCCTTAATTAACGCATCTTCTGTCAAACTACGGAGGCTTCACACAACGATCGACCAACAACTCAAATTAACACTGTGTAGTTTTTTTCCCTGATTTTACTGGTTTTTATAACCTTCTAAAAGGTTTAGGTTTGGTTTTTAATTTCATGTTTCTTTCACCTTTTGCTTCTAGTTTTATTTTATATATTTTTTCAAAAAAATGTCAAGAAATTAAAAAAATTATTACTATAGATTTTTTTAATGGATTGAGATACAACCATATTTATTTATTTTAAAACAAATCGTGTTTTCAAAAAGTGTTCCATCTTGGAAAAAAGTTTGACTACTTCAAAAATTATCCATAGTTTTCCAAAAAAATTATTTTTTTAATACTAGCAAAAGAGCCCGTGCATTGCAACAGAAGAAAAAACATATCACACACCCATAACCCAATAACCATGACTTAAGACTCACGATGGATGGAAAAAGAGAGGGCCCTATGATGTACAAACAATTCAGTGGAACGGTAGTTTATTTTTCACTTTTATGGGTGGTGGGATGGGTAATTTACTTCAATTTTAACGGTTGTTTCGACGACAGACGAAAAATTCAGGGAAACAATTAACGAAGAGTTTATTTCACTTACGTATGACGGGGTGGGTAATTTATTTGAACTTTAGGGGCAGTTTCGACGACGGACAGAAAAACAAAGAACAATTAATGAAGAGTTTTTTTCACTTCCAGGTGGCATGGTGGGTAATTTATTTCAACTTTATGGGCAGCTTAGGGGTAATTTATTTGAACTTTAGGGGTAGTTTCAAGATGGATAAAAAACAAAGAAACAATTAACGAAGAGTTTTTTAACTTACGGGTGGCATGGTGGGTAATTTACTTCAACTTTATAGGCAACTTAGGGGTAAATGGACAAACCAAAAAAATCAGATAAACACACCTCTCTTCATTATTAGGTATAGAATTGTTTGCATTTTCATAAAATTTTCATGAATTTCCGAAAAGTTTGTGTTTTATTTTTTTCATTATTTTGAAAAATTGATCACACTTTTAAAAATCATACTATTCGAAAAATATATTTTCCTTAAAATAAAATTGTTTAGTATTTAAAAAATTGCAAAAACAATTCACTGCTTCAAAAAGTGTAGTCCAACATGCTATTTAAGAAATGACAGAAAACGGTGTGCTACAGTAACCCACAACACTACTTTGTGATGATGCAGTGTCCCCGAGTTTCAATATATCGCATGATTGGTCGGCCCGTTCACTCGTGCGTTGTGCATTTGGGGTTCTATTTCACACAAAATGCATAGTATAGGATCTTCTTCGGAGGGGCTATGTATCGCCTACTGAGAAAACAAAGGAGGTTTCGCCTCATGGGCTCCCTCCCAAGGCAATTATTGGCCCAGACCTGTTAGCACCATGCAAGTTAGTTCTTTTTTATTTATAAAAAAAACGTTAGTTATTTTTTTACAATTTTAAAAGAAATATTCTAAAACACATTTCTTCCAAAAATTTAATCTTAAATATTAAAAAAAGAATTAGAACTTTTTTAATGAAGTGTAAATGTTTTATTAGGGTAGATTAGAAAACATGTTGATAGCATTTTAAAAAATGTTCACACATTTAAAAAAATCATGTGACATTTAAAAAAATTGTACCATATAAGAATATTTTCATGTATCTTTAAAAAATTGTACCATTCAAAAAATGTACTCTGTCTGTATTGAAATACATGTCGCTAGAGTAGCTGAAGTTCAGCTGCTCCAGCGACATGTATTTCGGTACAGCGGGAGTATGTAACAATTTAAAAATGATCACACGTTTCAGAAACATGCTCATGACATTTAAAAGAATGTTATATAAAAGATTAAAAAATGTTCCGCATATTTTTTTCAAGAATAGTATCACTGAAAACATGTTTCAATGGTCATTCGATTTTTTTCATACATATTCAAAACATGTACTACCTTCGTTCATAAATATTTGTCTTTCTAGTGATTTTAACAAGTGACTACATACGGAGCAAAATGAGTGAATCTACACTCTAAAGTATGTCTATATACATCCACATATAGTAGTCCATTTGAAATCTAAAAAGATAAATATTTTGGAACGGAGGGAGTACTTTAAAGAATAAATTAATTATGTGTTTAAAAATGTTTAATGTGTATAAAATGCTCTAGATGTATACGAAAAATATACAATGTGTTTGAAAAAATTGTGATCAAAACATTTATTTCAAAATGTTTATCATGTATTTGAAAAGTATTAAACATGTATAAATATATTCCTAATGCATACAAAAAATTAAAATTTGTATGAAAAAAGTATTTATGTGTTGATTTTTTTGTAATAAATAAATAAATCACCGAAAACAAAATAAAGAAACAAGGAAACCGAAAAAACAAGTAAAAGAGTGAAAAACAAAAACAAAAAAAAACTGATGCAAATAATGAAAATAGGTATGAAAGCATAAAAGAGAAGAAAAAAACTCGAGTGAGAGGCATTACAGTATTGGGCCGGCCACTCCCTCGTGTCGAGAGGTGAAACCGAGTTATGTCCCGACACGGGTGATACATAGTCCTAACGCTCACTGTAAGCATGGACGACCGAAGTCCATATGTTGCAACAGGCCGTCGAACTGTGGAAGTGCACAGGGCGGTGGCGCATGGGCCAACACTAGCCAAGCGAGCATCCGTGCTCTCGGGACGGTCATCGGAACCTGTGGAGTTGGGCCGCGCGTTCTGCATAGTGTCTTGACGTGCATCTATTTGTCGCATATATCCCTAAAAAAATCTTTTTCATATATGCGCACTCGTAGGCTAAACCCAATTTTTTGGTCAAAATAACATAACTATAAAGTGGTTATTAGATACTAGTAAAAATGCCCGTGCGTTGCACCAGGCGAAATATTAAAAATAACTTGCTCCTCATGAATTATGAAACACGTTTTTTTAATCCATTTTTTGCAAAAAACGTCAAAAATATGGTTACATCAAATATTTCTTTTTGACCATGAAATTTGGACATATACCCTAATAATGTTTGTCATGACCTATTTCATCTCCACACTTTCATTTCACCCGATGAGAGAATAGTTGTGTATGAAATAGTCTTTCAATCAACTTTATTTTCTATTATTCAGAAAAATGAATATTTCTTTATTTTGAGGTGTTTTTTAAAATCAAGGATATTTTTTAGAATGGTATCATTTTTATGGTGACGAACATTTTTTGGAATATTATGTTTCATTTGTCAATTATTTTGCACTATTTTTTGGGCTTGGCCCATTGAAAGACTTGACCGACACACACTTCCCGTTCCCCATTCTTCTTCTCCTCTGTTAGGACAACGTCGGCGCAGCCTCCCTCCCTTGTCCCCGTCATTTTCCGAGGACGAGGGCAGAAATAATAGCGCTTCTACCAGCCGCACCATCGTGTCCTCTGCCCGCGCCGCCATATCAATGGGAACTTGGGCGGCTCCCTCTTCCTCTGTTCCCTCCCACCCATCTGGAGTAAGAAAGCCGACCATGGTGAGCTTGCCATGGAATTTAAGCGGCTCCACTGTTCACATCATGTCAGGCAATGTCATTGTCAATTGGGGGAAATCCATATATGAGAACATCAGACATCTCATTTCCTCTTTCCCCACATACCACATAAACCAGAGCTTCAAACTTGGATTACCGCAAATATTTTCAAACTCAATAGACGGCATAGAGATGGTACCAAGAAAATACTATACACAAAGGATTTCGACAACAGAGCAGTCAGGTGACCACCTTAGAAAGTGCCTGACTAATGACATTTTTTCCACAACTAAAACCACCAAATAGCACCATGTTCCTCCAAAAACTGAGGGGAGCATGCATCACACACGCTGGAGCCATTTCAAATTAGATAAGACTGGGATTTAATGGCGTTGGAAGGAAATGAAAAATCAACATCTGCAAAATGTTTGGTTATGTAAGAGAAGAAACCATGATAAATAAAAACATGCGTTTTATTGTGGAAATTGAAGTTCGGATAATTTGTAGACAAACATGTCCTGTAAGAAGAGGTGTGTCCTCACTGAGCTTTGATGCACCAGGTCTTCGTGTACGCACATGCCATATCTGCAGCTCAATAACTTCAAAACATTAAGCTAGTAATTTAGTCCTCAAAAAAGTAATACCAAATAACTTCCTTACTTGAAGCATAGTTAATTACTTCTTGATGCCCTGAAATTTCAGCTCTAGAAATGTATTGAAGGGCGACATGGTGGTTCATCAAATTATTCTCAAAGACAATCTATTAGAGTCAGAAAACATTAGAATGTGAACACAGGTTAATAATGAGAATCTGACTTGTTATTTTGAAATTCTAAAAGCTCACACTTCGAATATCTTAATCAAGTGGGTGCCCATGCAGCAAGGTGCACAAAATCAGCTCTTGTGGCCTTTGTTCTATCTTTGTATGACAAAAAATAATACTGAATGGTACCTTCAGAAAACCAGAAAATTATGCAATGTTGTACTATGTGGTCAAGAGTGATATCCATGCCTGGTGATTATTTTCTGGGCATTATGTCCCATAATGTATACTTGAGTGTGGTTTTCAGATGACAAACAATACAACCACAGTTTCATAATAGAGAGATGTGTCATAGTTCAGATGCATCAATTTTTCTTGGCACTAAAATTATTAGAGCTTGGGTAGAAAAAATAGTATCACACCAGTGCGAAAGATCTTGCTGACTAACTGTTGTAGGAATAAAAGAGATACATGTGCAAATTCATTCAACAAACAACAACTTCTATGTTCGCCTACTTCTCAACAAAATTTCATAGCCACGGCTAAAACTAAGACTAACAACCACACCAACCCATCAAATCTGTTGGGAGATTAGATAAGTTATGCAAGAAGAAAAACAATACCAGGATTTATTTTACCTGGTTGAAGACTTGAAGCATGCAAGAAAGGACCCGATGCATTTTCTTCAAGCAATTCATCAAACATTTGATGCATTCTCCGCACGCGCCTCCCGCCTCGCTGCCGCCGCCTGATGTAGCGCTCGAGCGCAACGCCGCCTCCCCGCCATGGCCGCCGCCCCCTGCAAGCCTGCGCTGCCGTGGTCTATGGCTTCAACGCAGGCGCCCCCTGCAAAAAACACGAAACCTTATCTCTGATTAGCCGAGTAAGGAAGGATTGTTTTGGGAAAAAACGAAACGTTTTCCGAGATAACCACTTAAAAAGGGATTGCCGGTTTAATTACCAGAAAACATAAGGAATGAACATATAGTATCATTAAATACCATGCGATCACATGTGATGGAGAGGATGCAACTTGTCGCATCCATGCTATCATTAAATGGAATGATACACAAGTATGCAATTAAGATGTAGAAAATAGGATGCAACCTTCAAACCACCAAGAGAGGATCTTGTGTACCATTCTCTGTTCTCTTAAAGATTAATGACCAGCGGATGCGATTAGATATGATGGATGAGTGAACATGCCACCCTCATGTCAGATAACTAACGTAATTACCTCTGGATGCGCACCGTGGTTCCACGGGTCAAAACCATTTCGACAGAAATTAGGCATTGGGGGTGGCAGATGATGATGCATCTGGTTTGGACTCGCCATCGGCGGCAACCTTTGAAAGTCCCCACCATGCTGGTGCTTAAGCAAGGAGGACCCCCGCATTATCTCTGGTAGCAGAAGTACAACAGCAAACATCAGAAGCCAACATCAGCACGAAAAGGTGCTCCATGAAAAACTTGATGTCACCGAAGAATCATATGAATCAAGCAACATACTACATGCTTTCAAGACCTATGAGACACACACACACACGCTAACACAGGAAAAGGCCAGCGCCTTGAGGCCAAAACAGAGTCAAGCAGAGCAAGTTTGCATCAACAAGAGAGAAACATAAGAAATCAGGCCACGACAAATCAGCAAGGACAAATTCTAATCTAGGCCAATAATGGTAGATGGGGCGGTGGCGGCAAGGGAGCGAATCGAGGCTCTCACCATGGCCCAACTGCTTCTAATCTAGGTTAAGAAAGAATATATGCACGTTCGAGACCATGCATCTCAACATCTCATAAAGCACCAATCATACACAGATCCAAATGGTACTAATACTCCATGTGTGTTAGTATATCAAATCTGGCAGTGCCCCAGCATTCAGTTGCAATGAATCAAAAACTTGCCAATTCTCACAAGAAGAGTGAAAAAGGAGGAGGAACCAAATTTTTAGATTGTTCATCCATCCATGGCCTACATATATGAACTGAATCGAAGGCCTATATATAAGTTGAGCATCTTCTGACCACCCTGCAGCCTGACCTGAATCTACTAGTCTATAGAGGTGGGCGAGCAGCAAGAAAGCAGAGCACGCGGCGGCCACCGTCACAGCCGCTCGCCACTGCCGCCATAAGGAACCCTGTGTCCTGAGGGAACCCCGTCCTCGTCGCCGCCGGCGGCTGCTGCTCCCAGGGGAAGGGCCCGGTCGCCTGCAGCCGCTACGGGCAGAAGGGGAACTGCGTGGGCGACGTCGTCGGTAGCGGCGTCCTCGGGACAGGGCAGGGCGGCACACACCGCGTGCCCGTGTACAGGCACGCCATGCCGTTGCCGTCAGCCAGCACGGTCGGCCGACAGGAGGACCCACACGGCCGTGACCAGCAGGACCGCCGGCCGCGCAAACGGCATCCTTCCTCGATCGCTCTCTCGCCGGTCGCTGCTTCTTCATCGGAATCTTGTTTTTCTGCGCCGCTGATGTGGGTGGGTGAGGCCGCTCTAGCTCCCTGTTAAACGTCACCCCTCGGTTCCCAGCCCGCACGGCCGCGCAGGACTCCCGCACCGGCGGCATCCCCAAGGGGCCTCCAAGCCGATGCGCGATCCGGCACGGGGGGGCCTGGCCCCAAGGAGCGAGGAGCCGACGGATCCGCCAGTCAGGAGCTGGGCGGCGCCCTCCATCATCGCCGCCGTCTAGGGAGTGATGCGCTCCCGTTTGACGCGGTGTCGGGCGGACGGCGCGGGGCAGGAGACAGCGGGATGGAGGTCAAGATGGGATCGAGGAGGCAAGGTCGTGCGGGGCGCTGTATTTTTTTTCTTTTGTGTCCTTTGTACCGGTTTGGGGTTGACTTATGACGGGAGTGCGGGCTGAATTCCTAGAAACAGAGGGACTTTTATGTAAAAATACTCATGACGTACGACCAAAAGCAATAGGCGCTTTATTAGTAGGTAAAGACTTGTGCAAAGGCGCGCTATTAGCCGTTCACGAGCGTCCTATAGGATCTCTCCGAGAAAAGACCACAAAAGGGAGTCAAACAAACTTTTTTTTGTAAAGACATCCAAAAGGCATCTTACATCTGATTAGTGGATAGATAACTAGACACACAACGACCATTAAAGAATCAAATCGCATTGAAAATTATATTAGCCTTCTTCTTCCTACGATCGTATGTCGCCCGTCGGAAACTGAAAATTGCACTGAACCAACAGGAAAGGAAAGAGACACCTGCAAACGTCCTGGTTGCATCAGTCTTAACCGCAATAGTCAGTAACCCCTTGTGACGATATCTACAGATCACTGAAGCAACATCGGTTGGAGCATTAGCCAACACAATACAGGTTTGCAGTCCAGAGGGTTGGGGAAACCGGGCCATGCCACAGAACAACACGGCTGAAGATGTCAAAGTCTCCACACAAATAGTATGCCAATATCTCTACTTGAAAGGCACACCAACTACCAAGATCTGAAGGGAGCCAACAGATCATAGGATGCAAACTCTCATAGGTCTTCATCAGTGTTAGATAGGACTCGTCAAGGTAGAGAGAGACCGAAGAGACCTTATTTCAAAACACCATCACTACCACCACCTCAGCGGCGTCGCCGAGGGAATGAAAACCTAAGAAATATAAAACGATACGGCCGGGTCCTCACTCCGCTTGCCGCCAACCAGGCCGCCAGACGGATGAAGAAGAGGAGTGCCGAGGTGATGACGTTTATTGAAGCTTTGGTGACAGCTAGGGTTGGGAAGAGATGTGTTTGGGAATGCAAATTAAACCAAGCAACATTGCGGTATAAGGGCATCTGCAATGCCGACCTTCAAACACCCACATACGTCTAGAACTAGTTGTCCAGGCGCAGTTTTCCATCCAACATGGACCCGTATTTTTCTGTGACGGTCCACTTGTCTGAATCCCGCAAACTGGACGCAAGTCACGGGAGATTTGCGAGCATTCGAACCTCCGCCACGTACGCATTTGACAGCCGCGGCTCACTCAATACCCTTCCCGGACCACTTTTCTTCCACACCGCCCATGCCTCCCCCTTGCTCTGCATCCGCACCATCCTTGTTTGACGCCCTCGCTACACCTCCCTAATTGCCGCATAGGCATTGCCAAATGTCCGCAGTTTCCACTGATGGTGCCCCGACTATGGAGCTTCTCAGCATGTCAACTACCGACCAGGTAGGCTAGGCTGAGGACTCCCTTGTTGGTTCCGTCCTAGGCCACTTTGGGCGGCCCATGGTGATGTAACATCCCAATTTTCCTAATTTGGATGTTACTAAATTATTCATATGTATCTCATATTTTCTATGCACTATTTGCATTTTATGAATATTCAAGTCATTATGCAACTGAAGGCAAATTATTGGAGTGGGGATAACATGACTTCTCCCCTGTTAAATAAAAAGTTCATAATGTCCATAATATTATTTGTAGTTCACCTTATATATTTTGGGAATTATAGAAACTCCAAATGGCTTTAGATGAGTATTATAATGCTCTTTGTGTGGCCTTTTGCATAAAAGAAGTTTCCAAAATTGTATTCGGGATGGAACGAGTATTCATGTACTCTATATTAGTAGTGTTATTTTTCTGTATGCTTATGGTAATTTTAGGATTTATCTAGCATTTTATTTAGCCAAATACCTATCTTATACAGTACTTTAGATAGCAGCTTTTACTGTACATCTGGTCGCATGCAACCCAACTGTTGTGTTTTAACATTTGGCCCATGACCTGTTTAACCTTTCCGAAGCGGTACCCCGCTCGAGCCATTAGATCCTCTTTAGATTGAATGGTTAGCAGCCGCTTCACTTCTCTATCTCATTGAGAGTGGGCCACGTGGCACTGTTCATCTCCTTTCTCCAGTCGAGCATAGCTGCACCGCGCCGCACGCACAACCGAGCGCGAGCCTGAGTCGAACTCAAGAGCCCAAGCCACCCCATGCACCCCTGGGGCACCGCACGCGAGCAAAATTCCAAGGAAAACCTTATCCCACCCTCCTCGACCTTTCCCGCCTCTCCACGCTTCAGTTAGGGTGAAACCGATCTCGCAGAGGAGCTCAGGTCGCTGCTGTCTTTGTCGGTCAGTTCCGTCATCATAAGTAAGAGATCGATATCCCGTTTTGCTCCCCTTGATCCCCCTCTTGATGCCGCATCTATTTGACACTTTCCCGTGAACTGCAATGCACTAGAATGACCACCTGAAGGTTCACCAAAGCATGCCGAAGTCACACGAACCACCAGCACCACCCCGAGGAGCCTCCAATCGCCGTTAACACCACCATCATCACCTCCATCGTACGTCACATCCACCGGTAATCTCTACTTCGCCAGAGGACCAACGGAGGAGTGCCTCCGCCTAGTGGCGGAGCCGACATTTCAAATTTGGGTGTACATAGCTCCAATTTTATTTTATTTTCAAATCACCAATTATAGTCTCCCCTATTGCCCGACTCCTCTTGATATATACATATTTTATACTAAAATTTTATATTTACCATACTACCGTGTTAAGCACTATAATTTATGATATGGAGTCACCATCACCTCATGTTCATCGTCGGCACGCCTTATCTGGAGTCTGTTAGGGGCTCCAAAGAGGGCAAATCATCGTCATCATCATCAACAATTCTTATTCATCAAGAACCTCATGATGCTCATCATAGGCATATTGGAGGTAGATAGAGATGGATGAGATTCGTCATGTAATTGAGTCAATTTGTTATGGCTTGATTAGTATTCACTATGTTCTAAGATTAATGTTTCTATGACTTTGTTATTCTTAATGATTGTCACTATGGCCCGAGTGCCATGATTTTATACATGAACATATTATGTTTTCATGAATATATTATGTTTTCATGAATATATTTGAGTATTCCGCGTTAAATTAAACTGGATTGAATCTATAGAGCTATATGCATGGAAACATTCACCAAGTTTTGTACGCATGTATAACACATGGTTACATGATGCATAAAAAATTATCAACATGAAGCAACATGTAAATCTATTTTAAGTAAATACTTCCTCCGTCCGGAAATACTTGTCGGAGAAATGAATGTATCTAGACGTATTTTAATTATAAATACATTCACTTTTATTCATTTTCCGACAAGTATTTGTGGACGGAGGGAGTAGAATAAATCCGTACAATAAATGTACACTGGTCATAATTCACAAAAACGTATAGAAAGACATATCATAAACACTAACCACGTAATCTTGGATAACAATCAACTACGAAACAAGGGGTACAAGTAGGTAATAATATGCTATGCAAAGTAACTACAATGTAGTGGTTCCCAAAGAACATGACAATCCATTTAACATCTAGCATAACGAAAGTTATGCGAAACACATGGAATAATACTATAATAGGCTTGGCATGAATAAATTAGTCAACCACGATAAATATTTAGATAACTCTAAATATTTGTAATGGTTAAACGATAAATAACTATATGCCACAACCACAGATTAACCTTGGCTTCGTTTAGCTTATAGCAACTCTAAAACAACATCGACTCCACTCTAAAGTCTAATGTCTACTGTAACATATCATGCTAATGACAACTAGTATAAACAAACTAGATAACACATACTAATTTAGATAAACAATAACTTACAACATGGCATTGCTTCAAATAAACAGAGCACATATGCAACACGGCCGAGAACGAATATGTAAAACATATCTAAGATATCTCTATGCTAAACAACATTAAAGTGATCTCACACATGAAGTATTCCGCGTCAAATTAAACTGGATCGAACCTATATAACTATATGCATGGAAACATTCACCAAGTTTTGTACGCATGCATAACACATGGTTACATGATGCATAAAAAATTATCGACATGAAGCAACATGTAAATTTATTTTAAGTAAATAGAATAAATCCTTACAATAAATAGGTCATAATTCACAAAAACGTATAGAGAGACATATCATATGACTAGGTACCGCACCGAAGAAAAAATATCAACGTGAAACATGTTCAACAATTTTTAAATAACTATAATCGGTGAAACAAATAAATCTAACAAGTCCTACGTCGCACCAAAATTATAAGACGAATAGCATACACTCACAGGCATATCAGAACATAATAAAATAACATACTAACAACAAAAATTGACCAATCAACTACTACACATGGTAGCAATACACAAGAACTACTACAAAGATGTATCTCACTACTACATGATGCACAGAATTATCTACACAAAATCACATAGAACTATATTAAAAACTATTGTTAAAATTAACAAGAAAGACTAGATAAAACCTAAACTAAAATCCATTGACCCATCATGCAAGATAATTCCAACAACGACTTTTTATGACCATAGAGAATATTCCTTCTGTTGGTCATGAAGGCATACGATGAATAGAAACTAAAGAAACAAGCGATGACATTGGATGATGTCTGGTTCATGACCGTGGCGGCAGCGGCGCAACCAGCAAAAGAAATAGGCCGAACCAAGATGTCTAGAGAGTATGTTGAATATTATTTAGTGTACGTGCAAATGGAATTGGACAGGAGCTCACCGAGCTTGTTGGAACAGTGCGATGAACTCGATGAACGGTGTTGAAGGACATGTCGAATTCTTCACGTGTGATCGACGGATAGCGTTCTCTCTTCTCTGAATGGATTCATGGCATGGAGAAGAACCTTCAGGCGCAAGGGCACGGATGGAGATGGCCCGCGTCACCGGAATCAAGCACCGGCGTCCATGGACAACAATAGTTCAAGAAGAAAATGTGAGAGAACCGGAAAGGAAGAGGGCAGGGGTTGGGGTGAGAATGGAAGAGGAGGTAAAGGGGCTTCTAATGGTCCCCTCGGTTTTTGTGAAGAGGTAATATCAATGCCAATCATATAACTTGCATATGATGTTCAGCTTGATGTTAAAAGTTGTAAAATACGTTGCGGTCACATAACTTTCCTACGCGTGCAGATACGGTCACTTCTTTCATATTCAGCCATATCTTGTGCTCACGTGTCGTGTCAACATGAATACGGCCCACAGGTCAGTGGCTGTGAGTGGTGAGGCGTTGGGTGAGCCATGCATTATCTTTCTTTTGCAAAAAACATCCTTCATTTTTATTTAGTTACGCACATGTAGGCACATAGTATCTTTCAATAAAGACGAATAAAAAATAGCGCCAAGGGACTAGAATGTCTTGCAAACTAAAAGATAACTGCACTAGCCACTCGACCAAGAATAAATTGACATCAAACTCACAAACAAATTTTTCTTTAATACAATGTTCGCTCAACCCAACAAAGGAATAAACAAAAACGAAAAACATGTTCGTGTTATTCCCCGCAGGAATAAAATGATGCAAGAAAACAACTTATATTTTGTTGTTTGTGACATTTCAAAAATGTTCATACGTTGTAAACAAAAGTACGTGATATTTTAAAAAACTAAACATTGTAAAAAATATTTGTGTAATTAAAAAAAGTAAGTTGCATTTTAAAAATGTTCACGCATTTCAAAAAATATTATGTGAGGAAATGTCTGTGTGTATGTTGTAATTAATCTTGTTCTATTAAAGGAAACTACGCGGGTAATAGAAATTTATGCACATTATCACGGGGAAAGTGGAATCATTATGTTTGAGCGGTCAATTTTTTTCAAATATAAAATTATTCAAATTTTAAAATTCTCTTGGACAAATTAGCTGACTATATTTTCATTTATCTAGATTTCAACTTTAAAATTATTTGAATTCGAAGAAAACCCGCTAATTTGCCTGAAAGAAATTCACGTACATTTATTCTGCACTATATCTTCTTTTGTCTAGATTTTTAAATTTTTAATTATTCAAATTCAGACAAAATAGTTCATTTGTCCCAAAAAATTACGTACAAGCATTCTGACCTATATTTTCCTTTATCTAGATTTTAAAACTTAAAATTATTTGAATTCGAACAAAATTTCTGTCTATTTGTCCAAAATATTGCGTGCATTCATTCTGCACTAGATTTTCTTAAGTTAAAATTATTCGAATTTAAACAAAAATTTAGTTGATTTGTCTAAAAAAATTATGTACATTCATTCTGCATTATATTTCTTCTATCTAGATTTTTCAAATTTAATAATATGTGAATTCAAAAAAAATAGTGATTTGTCCGAAAAGTTTATCTAGAATATAAGTTATTTTCTTACATGAAAAAAGAAAGAAAGAAGAATACAGAAGACAAATTGTGTATATCTCTTTAATTGCACATGCGGCGAGCTAGCCAGGAGGTCATAGGTTTGAACGGGGCTATCCCTTTTTTGCACAACTTTTCCCGTTTTAATTTCTACTTTCTTCGTACTGTCCATATTATATGCAACTGTGCGTACTAATCGCCAAACATCAGGTTGGTCCAGCCCAGCATGTGCCCGCATTTTCAATTTCATTTGAGAATTGTCCGTGTAGATAAAATGCAAGGGTTCAGAAGAAATTTGGTTTTAATTTTATTTGAGAATTTTCTGCATAAATAAATAAAATGCAAGGGTTCAAAAAAAGTGACAATGGGCCCCCACAACGTTAGCACTCCACGTGTGCGTTGGATACGGCCCGACACGATAGAAAACACCGTATATGAATGAGAGGACAAGTTAGATGACCAGAAACACGTATTTTACGAGTTTATGCACCAAACTAAACGCTACGTGCAAGTTCTATGACTCCCGGTGTATTTACCTCTTTTGTAAATGGATGAGTTTTATGGGAATTAGAAGAGGGCAGCAATGAAAGTATGCATTGACTGTTTCTCTTCTGCAGGTTGATAACGTACATAGAAGAGGAGGAGAAGAGGAGTTCGCTGATTGGTTGAGAAGACGGGCTAGTTTATTTATCTATAGATTTGGAAACCGTAGCAATCAAAGGGAATTAAGAGGAGGAGTTTTCATATGGCTGTACATTTTCTCTTGTGTTTCCTGTGATGAGTTGTGAAAATGTATATACATTTTCATACATTTTTATATTAATAATGTACGTGTGATGCACGTTTATATTAGGTAGGATATTAGTTGCACGTTATATTAGGTAAGATATATCTGTTACATGTTTAAGATATCAATTACTTTTTCACGGGAATAGTAGGATATTAATTACATGACAGATTTCAAGGGGATAACGTTGAGTCAAAACATGTTTATAACCAATGGCAGTGGTGGGTAATTAGAGCGTTAAACGTGTTTGGTGCTCAACATTGGAGCGATTTGAACCGCTAGATAGCATGATTTGACGGTGGAGATGGTTTGGATCTGCCCATTTGGGTCTTTTTATATTGGTATAGATTAAAATTATTCGAATTTAAACAAAAATTAGTTGATTTGTCTAAAAAATTATGTACATTCATTCTGCACTATATTTCTTCTATCTAGATTTTTCAAATTTAATAATATGCAAATTCAAAAAAATTTAGTGATTTGTTCGAAAAGTTTATCTAGAATATAAGTTATTTTCTTACATGAAAAAAAAGAAAGAAGAATACAGAAGACAAATTGTGTATATCTCTTTAATTGCACATGCGGCGAGCTAGCCAGGAGGTCATAGGTTTGAACGGGGCTATCCCTTTTTTGCACAATTTTTCCCGTTTTAATTTCTACTTTCTTCGTAATGTCCATATTATATGCAACTAACTGTGCATACTAATCGCCAAACATCAGGTTGGTCCAGTAGTTCGAAGCCCAGCATGTGCCCGCATTTTCAATTTCATTTGAGAATTGTCCGTGTAGATAAAATGCAAGGGTTCAGAAGAAATTTGGTTTTAATTTTATTTGAGAATTTTCTGCATAAATAAATAAAATGCAAGGGTTCAAAAAAAAAGTGACAATGGGCCCCACAACGTTAGCACTCCACCTGTGCGTTGGATACGGCCCGACACCATAGAAAACACCGTATATGAATGAGAGGACAAGTTAGATGACTAGAAACACGTATTTTACGAGTTTATGCACCAAACTAAACACTGCGTGCAAGTTCTATGACTCCCGGTATATTTACCTCTTTTGTAAATGGATGAGTTATATGAGAATTAGAAGAGGGCAGCAATGAAAGTACGCATTGACTGTTTCTCTTCTGCAGGTTGATAACGTACATACTATCTCTCTCTCAGTTTACAGGGCGTGCGCGTGCCCCTAGGTCGTTAATTTGACCAACTTAATACAAGTCATATATTACAAAAAATATACCAATATAAACTTCAGATGCTCTATTTTCAAACCGTATAATTTTTGTGTTATATAGTTTATATTAAGGTGATAAAATTGACAACCTAGGTATACGCGTAGGACTTATAAACTGAAACGGAGGTAGTATAAGAGGAGGAGGAGAGGAGTTCGCTGATTGGTTGAGAAGATGGGCTAGTTTATTTATCTATAGATTTCGAAACCGTAGCAATCAAAGGGAATTAAGAGGAGGAGTTTCCATATGGCTGTACATTTTCTCTTGTGTTTTCTGTGATGAGTTGTGAAAATGTATGTAGATTTTCATAACTAGTAATAATGTACGTGCGATGCATGTTTATATTAGGTAGGTTATTAGTTGCATGTTATATTAGGTAAGATATATCTGTTGCACGTTGATATTTGGTAAGATATCAATTACTTTTTTGCGGGAATAGTGGGATATTAATTACATGGCAGATTTCAAGGAGATAGCGTTGAGTCAAAACATGTTTATAACCAATGGCAGTGGTGGGTAATTAGAGCGTTAAACATGTTTGGTGCTCAACATTGAAGCGATTTGAACCGCTAGATAGCATGATTTGACGGTGGAGATAGTTTGGATCTGTCCATTTGGATCTTTTTATATTGGTATAGATATAGATTAAGAGGAGGAGAAAAACACAACTTAAGCTTTTGCTAACCAAATAAAGCGAACAAAATTATGAGAACACAACGCCCCTTTCCTAGCAAACCTGTTTTTTTAACCCTCCTCCCCATGGGCTTCTATCCACTTGAAAACACAACTTAAGTTGGATGGAAGCCCATGAAAACACATAAGTTGGATGGAAGCCCATGAAAACACAACTTAAGCTTTTGCTAACCAAATAAAACGAACAAAATTTTCTTGCCCTGTTTTTTGGATTAGAAAAACATTCTGAGAATCGGGATGTTATAGATCTACCCCCTTAAAAGAAATCGCGCCCCCGAGATTCAGACTGACTAAAGAGAATGGGTTTAGGTTAGGTTCGTCTTTGACACAGTTCTTCTCAGAAATTTGTGGAATCACGGTTGATTCTGTATTTGATGATAGGTGAAGCTGGGTCTTGATTGGAGATACTTCTCTTTTTGACATACGTTCTAGCTTGATCAAGACTTGTGAACAGCCCTTCGGTCTTGCTGATGGCAATTTGATAGCTTCTCTAAGCGATTGAACTTTCTTCAATCTTGCCTTTCTTCTTTAGGTGAAGCTTTGGTGTGGCTAGCTCATTGATCCATCTTCAGGTTGAACTTATAGTAGCTGCAGTGAAAATCTTCGTATTCTTTGAAAATGAAGGTCTTCAAATCCTCCTATTCTTTGCAAATGAAGGTCTTCAAATCTTCGGTCCCAACACGAATCAACATCTACTACCCCCCTTAAAAGAGGTTTTCCATAAGGTTCACTTTCATAATCGATCTCCAAGCGGGTTGTTGCAACTTTGTTCATCTCAAGCAGACCTCCAGGGTTTATAGAGAAGAGGGAAAGAGCATAAGAGGAGTAAAAGAATCCTACACAAGGCGACAATTCCCTTGAACATAAATAAACACCAAGATAGCCATGGAGCTATCCAAATAAAAATCAGAAGCAACTCATTTTGGCAAACAGAGTTTAAGTATGACTACGTAAAAAACGCCGGAAGAAAAATATGCAGACGATACTCACAAAAAAAATTGCGTCTACAAGCTACGAATCCTATCACTACAAGGGTGTTAATCAACTTAATCCTATATGGCGGGTCACAAAAAAACTTTGGGAAAATCTTTGATGTTGACTATTGAAGCATGACTAGCGGTTGTTGACTCCTTGAGTTGTCGAGGTGCCTTCTCTTGGAAAAAATGTTGCTACTCGGAGCTTTAGGGTTAAAGTTATGTTCGAATTCTGGCACGTCTTGTGAAGCTTATGACTTTTTGAAACAATGGGCGGGAAAAAGGGTTCCATGCCAAAAATAAGAAGGTAGAGAAGTAGAGTTTAAACTTTTGAATAAGATAAGATAGGGAGAGAAATAGTGATGAAGACATACTTTTTCGCCGCTTGGAGTTTAAACCTCGAGTTCGGATGTACTATTTCCTTCCCTTGTAAACCGACTCTGTACCCCTCTGGTGTATATATAAACTAGAGGGTTTAGTCCGTAGGGATCATCAGAATTCATACAGGCTAGACGTCTAGGGTTTAGCCATTATGATCTCGAGGTAGATCAACTCTTGTAACCCATATACTTATCAAATACAATCAAGCAGGACGTAGGGTTTTACCTCATTAAGAGGGCCTGAACCTGGGTAAACATCGTGTTCCCTGTGTCCCTTGTTACCTTCGATCCTTAGACGCACAGTTCGGGACCCCCTACCCAAGATCGGCCGGTTTTGACACCAACATTGGTGCTTTCATTGAGAGTTCCTTTGTGTTGTCGACAGAAGGATCAATGGCTCATCTTGTCATTAATGAAGATATAACTTCTGGAGGGGCCCTAACTCCGGGACATGTCCTCCGGCTCGGTGGTTTTACCATGGACGCCTGCTCGGCCATCGAGCCAACAACGGCCCCCGCCATCGCCAGACATCATCTCCACATCAGCCTCGAACACTCCGAAAAGATGGATCTGGTAGATGTCTCGTCCCTAAACGAGCTGCTAGATCGCATCGCCGCCCTGGGAGTCGCAACAGACTATGATCAGATTGGGCTTAAACCCGATCAGAGGGAAATCGAGTCCTCGCCGGTCACCCATCTAGTAGCGGTCGTTGAGGAACGAGCCGAGAACGATTCTTCCCCCAAGTTAAAAACCAGCTATGTTCGGATCTTCGAGCCCTGCGAGCCGGATACCCATCCCCGGGAAGAGATTGTATGTCCTCCGAACACAAGATCAGGCATTGAGCCCGAAAGTCCTTAGGACCTTCCCGATCTTGAACCGGTGAACTTGGAGACTCTTCAAGCACAAAACTCAATTGTGGATCGGGACGTGGATTTTAGCCCGCCCACCCACCACAATCAATATCCCCCAAGTAATCCAGATCCCCCAGACATATATGACCTGATGTATGTACGATAGCAACCTCAGAAAACGGTCCATCACTTCTGGGCCAGGTTCCTCCTTGTTAAAAACAAGATTAAAGATTGTTGCGACAACGACGCGGTTTTAGTTTTTTGTCGCAACTGTACGGACAAGGGAATTCTCAATGCCCTCAACCGTCGTCGCATACTGCACTTTGCAGATTTGGCACACATAGTATAGAAGTACTGCGCAATGGAAAGCACCTGGAAAGCCCAGACAGCCCGGTGGGAACTGTCGGTGTCAAAACCGGCAGATCTCGGGTAGGGGGTCCCGAACTGTACGTCTAAGGTTGATGGTAACAGGAGACAGGGAACATGATGTTTACCCAGGTTCGGGCCCTCTCTATGGACGTAATGCCCTACTTCCTGCTTGATTGATCTTGGTGAATATGAGTATTACAAGGAGTTGATCTACCTCGAGATCGTAATGGCTAAAACCATAGAAGTCTAGCCTATGTGATTATGATTCTCTCTGCCTCTACGTACTAAACCCTCTGGTTTATATAGACACAGGAGGGGACTAGGGTTATACAAAGTCAGTTACAGAGAAAGGAATCTTCATATCCGAACGCCAGACTTGCCATCCATGCCAAGGAAAGTCCCATCCGGACACGAGTGAGTCTTCGGTCTTGTATCTTCATAGCCCATCAGTCCGGCCCATGTCCAACAGGCCGAACGCCCAAGGACCCCTTAGTCCAGGACTCCCTCAGTAGCCCCTGAACTAGGCTTCAATGACGAGGTGTCCGGTGCGCAGTTTGTCTTCAACATTCCAAGACAGGTTCCTCCTTTGAATACTCCAACACAGTTTTCGAACACAACTAACGTGTCCGGATCTGCAAAACAAGTACCATACACCACCGCGGAGAGTATAACATTTCATGAGTCCAATCTGCTGACAACTTTTTGGTAGTGTGATATCACATCCCTGCCCGGTTATTATTTTGAACCATTTTTCGGCCTGCCGCTCCGTATTTCGAGATGCGGTTTTATTGGCGCGTCTTGTCAAAGCAGAGATTGTGTCCCCTTATTGCGGTATTCTCATCAACTCGGGTATGGGTAATCCAACTGTGCCGCCTGCACAGCCCCTGGGCAATCGGCAAGTTTTACGGCGAGTGGGGAGGCGCTTGATATTCACTGCCTTTATAAGGAGATAAGGATTCACCTCTTTCACCCACGCCTTCTCTCTTTCCGCCTACCCACTCTCGAGCTCCCGCGCCCAAGTTCTTATCTTTTCTGTCTAAAGAAAGCACTCCGACCATGTCCGGAGCGCGGGGCAAGTGGATGGCCTCCACCGTCAAGGAGAAGGACATCACCCAGCTTCGGGGGGGGCATGATATTTGGCCAAGGAGGTCGCCCATCGGCTTCCGACCGAGGGACAGATCGTCCCTACCCCGAAGCCCCATGAGAGGGTAGTTTTCATCCCCCACTTCGTTCGCGGGCTGGGATTTCCACTCCACCCCTTCTCCGCGGGTTCATGTTCTACTATGGGCTGGATTTCCATGATCTGGCCCCAAATTCCTTCCTCACTATCTCGGCATTCATCATCGTGTGTGAGGCTTTCCTCTGCATCCCAGCCCACTTCGGATTGTGGCTGAAGACCTTCAATGTAAAACCGAAGATGGTGGGCGGCCAACACGCAGAGTGCGGAGACGATGTCCAACGTCCCGTGGCCCAAAGGCACCTTCGTGGAGACCGTCAAGGGGTGGCAGAAGTTGTGGTTCTACGTCACAGAGCCCTGCTACAGTACCTGGGCTGCGGCTCCCGAATTCAAATCCGGGGCCCCAACACGACTTATCTCCTGGCAAGAGAAGGGCCTGGATTGGTCTTCATCGGATGAGCTGACAGCGCTTCAGACGCGCATCAGGAGCATGATGGACAAGAATGTCAAGCTTGTCGATGTGATTCAGGTGATGCTAGTTCACCGAATCCTTCCATGCCAGAACCGGGCTTGCCACCTATGGGAGTTCGATCCGGCCGAGCACAAGACCTTGCAACGGCTCTTCCCAACTACACACGAAGATATCTGGAAGGTGCTCTTCAACGCCAATGATACATGGCCGAAGACGACCGAGGATCGTGGGCACGACCTGGCCCATCCCGCCAGTTCGGTAAGTTTTCCGTGCTTCAAGGTGTATCACTTACTTGCTTACCCAAGGAGGATGTCCGAACTTCCCTATTTATTTTTCAGGTTGGACGAACAAGGCGGAGTGGATTCAGTGTCCGGCTCCGCTGCCCGAGGAACCAGCCATCCCGCTGATACGTCTCCAACGTATCTATAATTTTTGATTGTTCCATGCTATTACATTATCAACTTTGGATGTTTATGGGCTTTATTATACACTTTTATATTATTTTTGGGACTAACATATTAACCTAGAGCCCAGTGTCAGTTTCTGTTTTTTTCTTGTTTTAGAGTATCGCGGAAAAGGAAAATCAAACGGAGTCCAATTGAGCTGAAACTTCACGGAACTTATTTTTGGAAGGAAAGCAACCCGTGAGACTTGGAGTCCATGTAAGGGAAGCAACGAGGAGGCCATGAGGCAGGGGGCGCGCTCACCCCCCTAGGCGCGCCCTCCACCCTCGTGGGCCCCTCGTGGCTCCCCTAACATATTTCTTCCGCCTATATATCTCCATATACCCTAAAACGATTGGGGAGCAGAATAGATCGGTAGTTCCGCCGCCAGAAGCCTCCGTAGCCACCGAAAACCAATTTAGACCCGTTCCGGCACCCTGCCGGAGGGGGGAATCCCTCTCCGGTGGCCATCTTCATAATCCCGGTGCTCTCCATGACGAGGAGGGAGTAGTTCTCCCTCGGGGCTGAGGGTATGTACCAGTAGCTATGTGTTTGATCTCTCTCTCTCTCTCTCTCTCTCTCTCTCTCGTGTTCTTGAGGTGATACGATCTTGATGTATCGCGAGCTTTTCTATTATAGTTGGATCTTATGATGTTTCTCCCCCTCTACTCTCTTGTAATGGATTGATTTTTCCCTTTGAAGTTATCTTATTGGATTGAGTCATTAAGGATTTGAGAACACGTGATGTATGTCTTGCGTGGGATACCTGTGGTGACAATGGGGTATTCTATGATCCACTTGATGTATGTTTTGGTGATCAACTTGCGGGTTCCTTGACCTTGGGAATCTATGCATAGGGGTTGGCACACGGTTTCGTCTTGACTCTCCGGTAGAAACATTGGGACACTCTTTGAGGTTCTATGTGTTGGTTGAATAGATGAATCTGAGATTGTGTGATGCATATCATATAATCATACCCACGGATACTTGAGGTGACATTGGAGTATCTAGGTGACATTAGGGTTTTGGTTGATTTGTGTCCTAAGGTGTTATTCTAGTACGAACTCTAGGGCTGTTTGTGACACTTATAGGAATAGCCCAACGGATTGATTGGAAAGAATAATTTTGAGGTGGTTTCGTACCCTAGCATAATCTCTTCGTCTGCTCTCCGCTATTAGTGACTTTGGAGTGACTCTTTGTTGCACGTTGAGGGATAGTTATGTGATCCAATTATGTTATTATTGTTGAGAGAACTTGCACTAGTGAAAGTATGAACCCTAGGCCTTGTTTCAACGCATTGCAATACCGTTTGTGCTCAATTTTATCATTAGTTACCTTGCTGTTTTTATATTTTCAGATTACAAAAACCTTTATCTACCATCCATATTGCACTTGTATCACCATCTCTTCGCCGAACTAGTGCACCTATACAATTTACCATTGTATTGGGTGTGTTGGGGACACAAGAGACTCTTTGTTATTTGGTTGCAGGGTTGTTTGAGAGAGACCATCTTCATCCTACGCCTCCTACGGATTGATAAACCTTAGGTCATCCACTTGAGGGAAATTTGGTACTGTCCTACAAACCTCTGCACCTGGAGGCCCAACAACCTCTACAAGAAGAAGGTTGTGTAGTAGACATCAAGTTCTTTTCTGGCGCCGTTGCCGGGGAGGTGAGTGCTTGAAGGTATATCTTTAGATCTTGCAATCAAATCTTTTTGTTTCTTGTTTTAGCACTAGTTTAGTTTATAAAAGAAAACTACAAAAAAATATGGAATTGAGTTTGCCTCATACGCTTCATCTTTTTAATATCTTTCGTGAGTATGATGGAAAGGAAAATTGTGCCAAAATGTTAGAAGAAGAATGCATTAAAATGTTTGGCACTAAATATTTGAATGATGATCATGATTGCAATGTTGTTAGTATGAATTCCTTGAATATCCATGATGCTAATGATATGCAAAGCCACAAGCTTGGGCAACCTATGTTTGATGAAGATGATATTTTTTCCCCAAGCTTTGATGCGCAAATTTATTATGATGAAAGCATTCCTCCTATTTATGATGATTATATTGATGAAAGTGGATTTGGAGAGGTCATGACTTTATTTAGTGATGAATCCACTATTTCGGAAGAGGTTCCAATTGATTATGAGAAAAAAGTTGCTACTATGATGATTATTGTGATGACTTGTATGCTATAAAGAATAATGATAACCATGAAACTTTTCATCATGATTTTAGTTTTCAATTGGATTATGCCTCACATGATAGTTATTTTGTTGAGTTTGCTCCCACTACTATTCCGATTGAGAAGAATTTTGCTTATGTGGAGAGTAATAAAATTTCTATGCTTGTAGATCATGAAAAGAATGCTTTATGTGATGGTTATATTGTTGAATTCATTCATGATGCTACTGAAAATTATTATGAGGGAGGAACATATGCTTGTAGGAATTGCAATAATATCAAGTTTTCTCTCTATGTGCTTAAAGTTTTGAAGTTATGCTTGTTTTGCTTTCCTATGCTAGCTGATTATTGTTCCCATAAGTTGTTTGCTCACAAAATCCCTATGCATAGGAAGTGGGTTATACTTAAATGTGCTAGTCATATTCTTCAAGATGCTCTCTTTATGTTACAATTCTTATCTTTTATGTGAGCATCGTTGAAATTATCATGCCTAGCTAGGGGCATTAAACGATAGCGCTTGTTGGGAGGCAACCCAATTTTACTTTTGTTCCTTGCTTTTTGTTCCTGTTTAGTAATAAACAATTCATCTAGCCTATTTTTAGATATGGTTTTATGCTTTTAATTAGTGTTTGTGCCAAGTAGAACCGTTGGGAAGACTTGGGAAAAGTCTTGTTGATCATGCTGTAAAAAACAGAAACTTTAGCGCTCACGAGAATTGCTGGCAGTTTTTATTGGAGAGTGCTATTTAGTTAATTCTTTTTGCAGATGATTAATAGATAAATTCCTCACGTCCAGAAATTTATTTGAGAGTTTTATGAGTTCCAGAAGTATATGTTTGATCCAGATTACTACAGACTGTTCTGTTTTCGACGGATTCTGTTTTCATCGTGTTGTTTGCTTATTTTGATGAATCTATGAGTAGTATCGGAGGGTATGAGCCATAGATAAGTTGGAATACAATAGATATTACACCAATATGAATTTAGAATGAGTTCACAACAGTACCTAAGTGGTGATTTATTTTCTTATACTAACGGAGCTTACGAGTTTTCTATTTAAGTTTTGTGTTGTGAAGTTTTCAAGTTTTGGGTAAAGATTTGATGGATTATGGAACAAGGAGTGGCAAGAGCCTAAGATTGGGGATGCCCAAGGCACCCCAAGGTAATATTCAAGGGCAACCAAGAGCCTAAGCTTGGGAATGCCCCGGAAGGCATCCCCTCTTTCGTCTTCGTTCATCGGTAACTTTACTTGGAGCTATATTTTTATTTACCACATGATATGTGTTTTGCTTGGAGCGTCAATTTTTTTTGTTTTTTTTTGCTTGCTGTTTGAATAAAGTATCAAGATATGAAATTCTTAAATGTTAGAGAGTCTTCACATAGTTGCATAATTATTAGACTACTCATTGATTTTCACTTATATCTTTCGGAGTAGTTTGACATTTGCTCTAGTGCTTCACTTATACCCTTTTAGAGCATGGTGGTGGTTTTATTTTATAGAAATAGATGAACTCTCATGCTTCACTTATATTATTTTGAGAGTCCTAAACAATATGGTAATTTACTTTGGTTACGAAACTAGTCCTCATTGAAGGAAATATGCCCTAGAGGCAATAATAAAGCTATTATTTATTTCCTTATATCATGATAAATGTTTATTATTCATGCTAGAATTGTATTAACCGGAAACATAATACATGTGTGAATACATAGACAAACAGAGTGTCACCAGTATGCCTCTACTTGACTAGCTCGTTGATCAAAGATGGTTATGTTTCCTAACCATAGACATGAGTTGTCATTTGATTAACGGGATCACATCATTAGGAGAATGATGTGATTGACTTGACCCATTCCGTTAGCATAGCACTTGATCGTTTAGTTTGTTGCTATTGCTTTCTTCATGACTTATACATGTTCCTATGACTATGAGATTATGCAACTCCCGTTTACTGGAGGAACACTTTGTGTGCTACCAAATGTCACAATGTAACTGGGTGATTATAAAGGTGCTCTACAGGTGTCTCTGAAGGTACTTGTTGGGTTGGCGTATTTCGAGATTAGGATTTGTCACTCCGATTGTCGGAGAGGTATCTCTGGGCCCACTCGGTAATGCACATCACTATAAGCCTTGCAAGCATTGAAACTAATGAGTTAGTTGCGGGATGATGTGTTACAGAACGAGTAAAGAGACTTGCCGGTAACGAGATTGAACTAGGTATTGAGATACCGACGATCGAATCTCGGGCAAGTAACATACCAATGACAAAGGGAACAACGTATGTTGTTATGCGGTTTGACCGATAAAGATCTTCATAGAATATGTGGGAGCCAATATGAGCATCCAGGTTCCGCTATTGGTTATTGACCGGAGACGTGTCTAGGTCATGTCTACATAGTTCTCGAACCCATAGGGTCCGCACGCTTAAAGTTCGGTGACGATCGTAATAAGAGTTTTTGTGTTCTGATGTACCGAGGGTTGTTCGGAGTCCCGGATGAGAACGGGGACATGACGAGGAGTCTCGAAATGGTCGAGACGTAAATATTGACATATTGGATGACTATGTTTGGACATCGGAAGGGTTCCGAGTGGTTCAAGCATTTTTTCGGAGTACCGGGAGGTTACCGGAATCCCCCAGGAGAAGTTATGGGCCTTATGGGCCATAAGAAGGAAGCACACCAGCCCACAAGGGGCTGGTGCGCCCCCTTTGGGCAGGAGGCCGAATTGGAGAAGGTTTGGGGGGGGGGGGTGCGGCCCCCCTTTCCTTCTCTCCTACTCCTCCTTCCCTTCCTCTCCTACTCCAACTAGGGAAGGGAGGAATCATACTCCCGGTGGGAGTAGGACTCCTCCAGGGCGCGCCATAGGGGCCGGCCCTCTCCCCCTTCTCCACTCCTTTATATACGGGGTTGGGGGAACCCCATAGACACACAAGTTGATCTTCGTGATCGTTCCTTAGCCGTGTGCGGTGCCCCCTTCCACCATATTCCACCTCGGTCATATCGTAGCGGTGCTTAGGCGAAGCCCTGCATCGGTAGAACATCATCACCGTCATCACGCCGTCGTGCTGATGAAACTCTCCCTCAACACTTTGCTGGATCGGAGCTCGAGGGACGTCACCGAGTTGAACGTGTGCAGAACTCGGAGGTGCCGTACGTTCGGTACTTGGATCGGTCGGATCGGGAAGACGTACGACTACTTCCTCTACATTGTGTCAACGATTCCGTTGTCGGTCTACGAGGGTACGTGGACAACACTCTCCCCTCTAATTGCTATGCATCACCATGATCTTGCGTGTGCGTAGGAAAATTTTGAAATTACTACGTTCCCCAACAGTGGCATCCGAGCCTAGGTTTTATGCGTTGATGTTGTGCACGAGTAGAACACAAGTGAGTTGTGGGCGATATAAGTCATACTGCTTACCAGCATGTCATACTTTGGTTCAGCGGTATTGTTGGATGAAGTGGCCCAGACCGACATTACGTGTACGCTTACGCGAGACTGGTTCTACCAACATGCTTTGCACACAGGTGGCTGGCGGGTGTCAGTTTCTCCAACTTTAGTTGAACCAATTGTGGCTACGCCCGGTCCTTGCGAAGGTTAAAACAGCACCAACTTGACAAACTATCATTGTGGTTTTGATGCATAGGTAAGAACGGTTCTTGCTAAGCCCGTAGCAGCCACGTAAAACTTGCAACAACAAAGTAGAGGACGTCTAACTTGTTTTTGCAGGGCATGTTGTGATGTGATATGGTCAAGACATGATGCTAAATTTTATTGTATGAGATGATCATGTTTTGTAACCGAGTTATCGGCAACTGGCAGGAGCCATATGGTTGTCGCTCTATTGTATGCAATGCAATTGCGCTGTAATGCTTTACTTTATCACTAAGCGGTAGCGATAGTCGTGGAAGCATAAGATTGGCGAGACGACAACGATGCTACGATGGTGATCAAGGTGTCGCGTCGGTGACGATGGTGATCATGACGGTGCTTCGAAGATGGAGATCACAAGCACAAGATGATGATGGCCATATCATATCACTTATATTGATTACATGTGATGTTTATCTTTTATGCATCTTATATTGCTTTGATTGACGGTAGCATTATAAGATGATCCCTCACTAAATTATCAAAGTATAAGTGTTCTCCCTGAGTATGCACCATTGCGAAAGTTCTTCGTGCTGAGACACCACGTGCTGATCGGGTGTGATAGGCTCTACATTCAAATACAACGGGTGCAAAACAGTTGCACACGCGGAATACTCAGGTTTAACTTAACGAGCCTAGCATATAACAGATATGGCCTCGGAACACGGAGACCGAAAGGTCGAGCGTGAATCATATAGTAGATATGATCAACATATTGATGTTCACCATTGATACTACTCCATCTCACGTGATGATCGGACATGGTTTAGTTGATTTGGATCACGTGATCACTTAGAGGATTAGAGGGATATCTATCTAAGTGGGAGTTCTTAAGTAATATGATTAATTGAACTTTAATTTATCATGAACTTAGTCCTGGTAGTATTAGCATATCTATGTTGTAGATCAATAGCTCGCGTTGTTGCTTACCTATGTTTTATATATGTTCCTACAGAAAACTAAGTTGAAAGATGTTAGTAGCAAAGATGCGGATTGGATCTGTGATCTGAGGTTTATCCTGATTGCTGCATAGAAGAATTATGTCCTTGATGCACCGCTAGGTGACAGACCTAATGCAAGAGCAAACGCAGACGTTATGAACGTTTGGCTAGCTCAATATGATGACTACTTGATAGTTTAGTGCACCATGCTTAACGGCTTAGAATTGGGACTTCAAAGACGTTTTGAACGTCATGGACCATATGAGATGTTCCAGGAGTTGAAGTTAATATTTCAAGCAAATACCCGAGTTGAGAGATATGAAGTCTCCAACAAGTTCTATAGCTAAAAGATGGAGGAGAATCTCTCAAGCAGTGAGCATGTGCTCAGATTGTCTGGGTACTACAATCGCTTGAATCAAGTGGGAGTTAATCTTCCAGATAAGATAGTGATTGACAGAATTCTCTAGTCACCATCACCAAGTTAGTAGAACTTCGTGATGAACTATAATATGCAAGGAATAACGGATACAATTCCCAAGCTCTTCATGATGCTAAAATCGACGAAGGTAGAAATCAAGAAAAACATCAAGTGTTGATGGTTGACAAGACCACTAGTTTCAAGAAAACGACAAAGGGAAGATGGGGAACTTCAAGAATAACGGCAAGCAAGTTGATGCTCAAGTGAAAAACCCAAGTCTGGACCTAAGCCTGAAACTGAGTGCTTCTACTGCAAAGGGACTGGTCACTAGAAGCAGAACTACCCCAAGTAATTGGCGGATAAGAAGGATGGCAAAGTGAACAAAGGTATATTTGATATACGGATTATTGATGTGTATTTTACTAGAGTTCGTAGCAATCCCCCGGTATTTGATACTGGTTCAGTTGCTAAGAGTAGTAACTCGAAACGGGAGTTGCAGAATGAACAGAGACTAGTTAAGGGTGAAGTGACGATGTGTGTTGGAAGTAGTTCCAAGATTGATATGATCATCATCGCACACTCACTATACTTTTGGGATTAGTGTTGAACCTAAATAAGTGTTATTTGGTGTTTGCATTGAGCATGAATATGATTTGATCATGTTTATTGCAATACGGTTATTCATTTAAGTAAGAGAATAAATTGTTGTTCTGTTTACATATATGGTTACACACCCAATGAAAATGGTTCGTTGGATCTCGATCGTAGTGATACACATATTCATAATATTGAAACCAAAAGATGCAAAGTTAATAATGATAGTGCAACTTATTTGTGGCACTGCCGTTTAGGTCATATTGGTGTAAAGCGCATGAAGAAACTCCATGCTGATGGACTATTGGAATCACTTGATTATGAATCAGTTGATGCTTGCGAACCATGCCTCATGGGCAAGATGACTAAGACTCCGTTCTCCGGAACAATGAAGCGAGCAACAGATTTGTTGGAAATCATACATACTGATGTATCTGGTCCGATGAATATTGAGGCTCATGGCAGGTATCATTATTTTCTGATCTTCACAGATGATTTGAGCAGATATGAGTATATCTACTTGATGAAACACAAGTCTGAAATATTTGAAAAGTTCAAAGAATTTTAGAGTGATGTGGAGAATCATCATAACAAAAATAAAAGTTTTTTACGATATGATCGCAGAAGTAAAATATTTGAGTTACGAGTTTGGCCTTTAGTTAAAACAATGTGAAATAGTTTCACTACTCACGCCACCTGGAACACCACAGTGTAATGGTGTGTCCGAACGTCATAACCGTACTTTATTAGATATAGTGCGATCTATGATGTCTCTTACCGATCTACCACTGTCATTTTGGGGTTATGCATTAGAGACAACTACATTCACATTAAAAAGGGCACCATCTAAATCCGTTGAGACGACACTGTATGAACTGTGGTTTGGCGAGAAACCTAAGCTATCGTTTCTTAAAGTTTGGGACTGCAATGCTTATGTGAAGAAGTTTCAACATGATAAGCTCGAACCTAAATCGGAGAAGTAAATCTTCATAGGATACCCAAAATAAAATGTTGGGTACACCTTATATCACAAATCCGAAGGCAAGTTATTCATTGTTGAGAATGGATCCTTTCTAGAGAAGGAGTTTCTCTCGAAAGAAGTGAGTGGGAGGAAAGTAGAACTTGATGAGGTAACTGTACCTGCTCCCTTATTGGAAAGTAGTTCATCACAGAAATCTGTTCCTATGACTACTACACCGATTAGTGAGGAAGCTAATGATGATGATCATGTAACTTCAGATCAAGTTACTACCGAACCTCGTAGGTAAACCAGAGTGAGATCCGCACCGGAGTGGTACGGTAATCCTGTTCTGGAGGTCATGTTACTTGACCATGACGAGCCTACGAACTATGAGGAAGCGATGATGAGCCCAGATTCCGTGAAATGGCTTGAGGCCATGAAATCTGAGATGAGATCCATGTATGAGAACAAAGTATGGACTTTGATTGACTTGCCCGATGATCGGTGAGCCATTGAGATTAAATGGATCTTCAAGAGGAAGACGGACGCTGATAGTAGTGTTACTATCTACAAAGCTAGAATTGTCGCAAAAAGTTTTTTCGACAAGTTCAAGGTGTTGACTACGATGAGAGTTTCTCACTCGTATTTATGCTTAAGTCTGTCCGAATCATGTTAGCAATTGCCGCATTTTATGAAATCTGGCAAATGGATAAACAAAACTGCATTCCTTAATGGATTTATTAAAGAAGAGTTGTATATGATGCAACCGGAAGGTTTTGTCAATCCTAAAGGTACTAACAAAATATGCAAGCTCCAGCGATCCATCTATGGACTGGTGCAAGCATCTCGGAGTTGGAATATATGCTTTGATAAGTTGATCAAAGCATATAGTTTTATACAGACTTGCGGTGAAGCCTGTATTTATAAGAAAGTGAGTGGGAGCACTACAACATTTCTGATAAGTATATGTGAAAGACATATTGTTGATCGGAGATAATGTAGAATTATTCTGCAAAGCATAAAGGAATATTTGAAAGGAGTTTTTCAAAGAAAGACCTCGGTGAAGCTGCTTACATATTGAGCATCAAGATCTATAGAGATAGATCAAGATGCTTGATAAGTTTTTCAATGAGTACATACCTTGACAAGATTTTGAAGTAGTTCAAAATGGAACAGTCAAAGAAGAAATTCTTGCCTGTGTTACAAGGTGTGAAGTTGAGTAAGACTCAAAACCCGACCACGACAGAAGATAGAGAGAGAATGAAAGTCATTCCCTATGCCTTAGCCATAGGTTCTATAAAGTATGCCATGCTGTGTACCAGACCTATTGTATACCCTGCCCTGAGTTTGGCAAGGGAGTACAATAGTGATCTAGGAGTAGATCACTAGACATTGGTCAAAATTATCCTTAGTGGAATAAGGATATGTTTCTCGATTATGGAGGTGACAAAAGGTTCGTCGTAAAGGGTTGCATCGATGCAAGTTTTGACACTGATCCAGATGACTCTAAGTCTGAATCTGGATACATATTGAAAGTGGGATCAATTAGCTAGAATAGCTCCATGAAGAGCATTGTTGACATAGAGATTTGCAAAATACTTACGGATCTGAATGTGGCAGACCCGTTGACTAAACTTCTCTCACAAGCAAAACATGATCACACCTCAGTACTCTTTGGGTGTTAATCACATAGCGATGTGAACTAGATTACTGACTCTAGTAAACCCTTTGGGTGTTGGTCACATGTAGATGTGAACTATGGGTGTTAATCACATGGTGATGTGAACTATTGATGTTAAATCACATGGCGATGTGAACTAGATTATTGACTCTAGTGCAAGTGGGAGACTGAAGGAAATATGCCCTAGAGGCAATAATAAAGCTATTATTTATTTCCTTATATCATGACAAATGTTTATTATTCATGCTAGAATTGTATTAACCGGAAACATAATACATGTGTGAATACATAGACAAACAGAGTGTCACTAGTATGCCTCTACTTGACTAGCTCGTTGATCAAAGATGGTTATGTTTCCTAACCATAGACATGAGTTGTTATTTGATTAATGGGATCACATCATTAGGAGAATGATGTGATTGACTTGACCCATTTCGTTAGCATAGCACTTGATCGTTTAGTTTGTTGCTATTGCTTTCTTCATGACTTATACATGTTCCTATGACTATGAGATTATGCAACTCCCGTTTACCGGAGGAACACTTTGTGTGATACCAAATGTCACAACGTAACTGGGTGATTATGAAGGTGATCTACAGGTGTCTCCGAAGGTACTTGTTGGGTTGGCGTATTTCGAGATTAGGATTTGTCACTCTGATTGTCGGAGAGGTATCTCTGGGCCCACTCGGTAATGCACATCACTATAAGCCTTGAAAGCATTGCAACTAATGATTTAGTTGCGGGATGATGTGTTACGGAACGAGTAAAGAGACTTTCCGGTAACGAGATTGAACTAGGTATTGAGATACCGACGATCGAATCTCGGGCAAGTAACATACCGATGACAAAGGGAACAACGTATGTTGTTATGCGGTTTGACCGATAAAGATCTTCGTAGAATATGTGGGAGCCAATATGAGCATCCAGGTTCCGCTATTGGTTATTGACCGGAGACGTGTCTCGGTCATGTATACATAGTTCTCGAACCCGTAGGGTCCGCACACTTAAAGTTCGGTGACGATCGTAATAAGAGTTTTTGTGTTTTGATGTACAGAAGGTTGTTCGGAGTCCCGGATGAGAATGGGGACATGACGAGGATTCTCGAAATGGTTGAGACGTAAAGATTCATATATTGGATGACTATGTTTGGACATCGGAAGGGTTCCGAGTGGTTCAGGCATTTTTCCGGAGTACCGGGAGGTTACTGGAACCCCCCAGGAGAAGTTATGGGCCTTATGGGCCATAAGAAGGAAGCACACCAGCCCACAAGGGGCTGGTGCGCCCCCTTTGGGCAGGAGGCCGAATTGGAGAAGGTTTGGGGGGTGCGGCCCCCCATTCCTTCTCTCCTACTCCTCCTTCCCTTCCTCTCCTACTCCAACTAGGGAAGGGAGGAATCCTACTCCCGGTGGGAGTAGGACTCCTCCAGGGCGCGCCATAGGGGCAGGCCCTCTCCCCCTCCTCCACTCCTTTATATACGGGGGTGGGGGAACCCCATAGACACACAAGTTGATCTTCGTGATCGTTCCTTAGCCGTGTGTGGTGCCCCCTTCCACCATATTCCACCTTGGTCATATTGTAGCGGTGCTTAGGCGAAGCCCTGCATCGGTAGAACATCATCACCATCATCACGCCGTCGTGCTGACGAAACTCTCCCTCAACACTTTGCTGGATCGGAGCTCGAGGGACGTCACCGAGTTGAACGTGTGCAGAACTCGGAGGTGCCGTACGTTCGGTACTTGGATCGGTCGGATCGGGAAGACGTACGACTACTTCCTCTACGTTGTGTCAACGCTTCCGTTGTCGGTCTACGAGGGTACACGGACAACACTCTCCCCTCTCGTTGCTATGCATCACCATGATCTTGCATGTGCGTAGGAAAATTTTGAAATTACTACGTTCCCCAACACTAATATGATGGGCATCCAAGAGGGATATAATAAAAACTTTCATATAAAGTACATTGAATACTATGAGAAGTTTGATACTTGATGATTGTTTTGAGATATGAGGATGGTAATATTAGAGTCATGCTAGTGAGTAGTTGTGAATTTGAGAGATACTTGTGTTAAAGTTTGTGATTCCCGTAGCATGCATGTATGGTGAACCGTTATGTGATGAAGTCGGAGCATGATTTATTTATTGATTGTCTTCCTTATGAGTGGCGGTCGGGGACGAGCGATGGTCTTTTCCTACCAATCTATCCCCCGAGGAGCATGCGCGTAGTAATTTGTTTTGATAACTAATAGATTTTTGCAATAAGTATGTGAGTTCTTTATGACTAATGTTGAGTCCATGGATTATATGCACTCTCGCTCTTCCACCATTGCTAGCCTCTCTAGTACCGCACAACTTTCGCCGGTACCATAAACCCACCATATACCTTCCTCAAAACAGCCACCATACCTACCTATCATAGCATTTCCATAGGCATTTCGAGATATATTTCCATGCAACCTTCCATCGTTCCGTTTATTATGACACGCTCCATCATTGTCATATTGCTTTGCATGATCATGCAGTTGACATTGTATTTGTGGCAAAGCCACCGTTCATAATTCTTTCATACATGTCACTCATGCATCATTGCACATCCCGGTACACCGCCGGAGGCATTCATATAGAGTCATATCTTGTTCTAAGTATCGAGTTGTAATTCTTGAGTTGTAAGTAAATAAAAGTGTGATGATCATCATTATTAGAGCATTGTCCCAGTGAGGAAAGGATGATGGAGACTATGTTTCCCCCCACAAGTCGGGATGAGACTCCAGACAAAAATAAAAAAATAAAAGAGGCCAAAGAAGCCCAAATAAAAAAAAGAGAAAAGAGGCCTAAAAAAGAGAAAAGGCCCAAATAAAAAAATAAAAAAAAATAAATGATAGAAAAAGAGAGAAGGGGCAATGCTACTATCCTTTTACCACACTTGTGCTTCAAAGTAGCACCATGATCTTCATGATAGAGAGTCTCTTGTTTTGTCACTTTCATATACTAGTGGGAAATTTTCATTATAGAACTTGGCTTGTATATTCCAATGATGGGCTTCCTCAAAATTCCCTAGGTCTTCGTGAGCAAGCGAGTTGGATGCACACACACTAGTTTATTTTGTTGAGATTTCGTACATTTATAGCTCTAGTGCATCCGTTGCATGGCAATCCCTACTCACTCACATTGATATCTATTAATGGGAATCTCCATAGCCTGTTGATACGCCTAGTTGATGTGAAACTATCTTCTCCTTTTTGTCTTCTCCACAACCACCATTCTATTCCACCTATATTGCTATGTCCATGGCTCACGCTCATGTATTGCGTGAAGATTGAAAAAGTTTGAGAACATGAAAAGTATGAAACAATTGCTTGGCTTGTCATCGGGGTTGTGCATGATTTAAATATTTTGTGTGGTGAAGATAGAGCATAGCCAGACTATATGATTTTGTAGGGATAGCTTTCTTTGGCCATGTTATTTTGAGAAGACATGATTGCTTTTCTAGTATGCTTAAAGTATTATTATTTTTATGTCAATATTAAACTTCTGTCTTGAATCTTATGGATCTAAATATTCTAGCCACAATAAAGAAGAATTACTTAGAGAAATATGTTAGGTAGCATTCCACATCAAAAATTTTGTTTTTATCATTTACCTACTCGAGGACGAGCAGGAATTAAGCTTGGGGATGCTGATACGTCTCCAACGTATCTATAATTTTTGATTGTTCCATGCTATTATATTATCAACTTTGGATGTTTATGGGCTTTATTTTACACTTTTATATTATTTTTGGGACTAACCTATTAACCTAGAGCCCAGTGCCAGTTTCTGTTTTATTTCTTGTTTTAGAGTACTGCAGAAAAGGAAAATCAAACGGAGTCCAGTTGACCTGAAACTTCACGGAACTTATTTTTGGAAGGAAAGCAACCCGGGAGACTTGGAGTCCACGTAAGGGAAGCAATGAGGAGGCCACAAGGCAGGGGGCACGCCCACCCCCTGGGCGCGCCCTCCACCCTCGTGGGCCCCTTGTTGCTCCCCTGATGTACTTCTTCCACATATATATCTCCATATACCCTAAAACGATCGGGGAGCAAAATAGATCGGGAGTTCCGCCGCCAGAATCCTCCATAGCCACCGAAAACCAATCTAGACCCGTTCCGGCACCCTGCCGGAGGGGGGAATCCCTCTCCGGTGGCCATCTTCATCATCCCGGTGCTCTCCATTACAAGGAGGGAGTAGTTCTCCCTCGGGGCTGAGGGTATGTACCAGTAGCTATGTGTTTGATCTCTCTCTCTCTCTCTTGTGTTCTTGAGGTGATACGATCTTGATGTATCGCGAGCTTTGCTATTATAGTTGGAGCTTATGATGTTTCTCCCCCTCTACTCTCTTGTAATGGATTGAGTTTTCCCTTTGAAGTTATCTTATCGGAGTGAGTCTTTAAGGATTTGAGAACACTTGATGTATGTCTTGCCTGGGATACCTGTGGTGACAATGGGGTATTCTATGATCCACTTGATGTATGTTTTGGTGATCAACTTGCGGGTTCCATGACCTTGGGAATCTATGCATAGGGGTTGGCACACGTTTTCGTCTTGACTCTCCGGTAGAAATTTTCGGACACTTTTTGAGGTTCTATGTGTTGGTTGAATAGATGAATCTGAGATTGTGTGATGCATATCGTATAATTATACCCACGGATACTTGAGGTGACATTGGAGTATCTAGGTGACATTAGGGTTTTGGTTGATTTGTGTCTTAAGGTGTTATTCTAGTACGAACTCTAGGGCTGTTTGTGACACTTATAGGAGTAGCCCAACAGATTGATTGGAAAGAATAACTTTGAGGTGGTTTCTTACCCTACCATAATCTCTTCGTTTGTTCTCCGCTATTAGTGACTTTGGAGTGACTCTTTGTTACATGTTGAGGGATACTTATGTGATCCAATTATGTTATTATTGTTGAGAGAACTTCCACTAATGAAAGTATGAACCCTAGGCCATGTTTCAACGCATTGCAATACCATTTGTGCTCACTTTTATCATTAGTTACCTTGCTGTTTTTATATTTTCAGATTACAAAAACCTTTATCTACCATCCATGTATCACCATCTCTTCGCCGAACTAGTGCACCTATACAATTTACCATTGTATTGGGTGTGTTGGGGACACAAGAGACTCTTTGTTATTTGGTTGTAGGGTTGTTTGAGAGAGACCATCTTCATCCTACGCCTCCTACGGATTGATAAACCTTAGGTCATCCACTTGAGGGAAATTTGCTACTGTCCTACAAACCTCTGCTCTTGGAGGCCCAACAACGTCTACAAGAAGAAGGTTGTGTAGTAGATATCACCCGCTTCTGACGAAGATGCTGGTTCCGGCGTCCTACAAGTCACCGGAGAGGAAGGCCAAGAAGAAGGCCAAGGGGACCAGAGGTGGCCTCCGTCCCAAGGGTACTTCGGACATGGCGTCCGAAGACGCCGAAACTCACTCCTCCGCCGCCGAAGATGACGAGGAGGAGGAAGAGGAAGAAGAAAGCAACACCCCCCTCCCCGAGGGGGGAAAGAAGAGGGCGACCTCCACAAATCTGGAGGCGGATGCGTCCAAGAAGGGGAAGGTCTCCCTCGCGGATAGCTCCGCGTGGGACATCGATAGCAGCCCAGAACGGCGCCCCCGAGATAAGCCCTTGGCCGAATCGTGAGTATTCAAAGACCCCAACGCATTCATATATCAGCCTCTTTACTTCATAATTTTAACATGTTGAATCATGTACTTGCAGTCCGGCTCGTTCCGCCCTTGAGCGAGGCTGAGTGAAAAAGCAGTTGGCGGACAAGCAGGGTATGTAATGACCTATTCAGATATAACAAGATATGAATTGCTTGTGTTGATCGTATGATAATTTGTAGGGCGGCGTCCGAGGTGGAAACCCTCAAGGCAGCGCTGGCCAAAGCCCAGAAGAGGGTGGCAGATGAACAGGCCGCCCGCGAAAAGCACGAGGCCAGGGTCGGTGAGGTCCAACAGGAGCTACAAGACGCCGTGAAGAAATGCGAGTCCTTGGAGTGTAAGAATGCGGACGAAGAGTCCGAACTTGCCAAGGCCCGTCAAAGAGCACAAGAGGCCCGGTTCGAAGCCCAGGGCGCCCTCCAGGAAATCCAAGAGGCCAAGAAAATTGCGGCGAGTAAGGCTTTTATTATGCAGAGCAAGTATGTGAGGAAGAGATATCTCTTGCTAACCCAGATTTGGAGTTCTCCAGGAGCGTTTGCGGATCTGTGACGCAGTGTTTCTCACGCTGTGAAATTCTTCCGAGCCGAAGAGGGGAGCTCAATGGAGAAGTTGTTCTGGTCGCAATACCTTGTGCCAGAACATCCGGTGCCCTTTAGCGACCAGCTAAAACAGCTGGTCGAGCTGCATAGGGTGGCCGAACTAGCCATGAAGGATTTAATAATCTGGCTGTGGCCTGTAGAAGCTATACCCAGCAGCTACTTCAGACTCATGAAGCGTCTGGTCAATGACTGCCTCGGCTTGACGCCATCAAGCGGTCGGTCTGCATAGAAGGTGCGCGGATGGCCTTCGCCCATGTCAAGATACAATGGGTGAAGATGGACGCCTTCAAGCTCGCGACCGAAGGACTGCCCGCAGGCAAGGAGCACCGCATGCCCAAGCGATATTTGGAAGATGTTCTGAAGGGATTCCGCATTGTGGCGGAGCAATGTGCTAAGGACATTATTTTTGAATGAATACATTCATGTTATCCCGTCATGTATGATGAAAATAAGGCTAATATATAATATAATGCTTTGCTGTTTATTATTTAAAATTTTACTTCCTGTGCGGTCGTTTTATCAAGTCCGAGAGTTAGCCAGTCATCGGCTTTAGCCCCCACGTAGGTAGTACGGGGGTGTTCGGGATGAATCTAAACACTCTTTATCCAAGAATTTGGTCCTTGAAGGAGGTGTTTAGCACGACGAACCAGGCAATCGGACTATGTGGCTTTCTCACCCTCACTTAGCCATAGGAGTTTGACAATAAAAATTTAGGTGCAGCCTGTAGTATCCGAACTAGTGTGATGTAAACACCTGATCGGATAGGAACTAATTCATCGCATAATGCGGAAAAATCGCTAAAGATTTGAAACCTCCGAAGAGCTGACCGGCTCACGCCGCATCATGACAGTCAGTTTTCGGCTTTCTCTACTAAGGTGCTCATCCGGATAAACCAGGACACAATCGTAGTAGTTCTCCCTTTACTACCCTAGCCGATATAGTGAAACGTAAGGTAGTAATCACAGGAGCCGGGCAACCCAACTATTGACCAAAGACATGATTCGGAGCCAATGCATATAATGCTAAATTCGGGGTGCCGAACTATACTATAAAAAATGTTCGGACTTTGTTGCCGTATTATGGGGCGCAATGAAGCCCCTGGCGGATTAAAGCGTACCAAAGTGTATGGGTGCGATTTGGTAAGATTATCAAAAGAGCAAGCTAGTGCCGTAGAAGTTGGGCTGCAAACTGTTTCCATTATAGTTTGATTGATACGTCTAAGCGTATTTGTACAAGTAGTGCAATAAGCAACAAGGCTATTTAATATGCCACAACCAATGGAGAGCTGAGTGCGGGTCCTGAAAACAGGTAGAGTGATCGTTAAAGAGACCACCTAGAAATTCCCTTATACGTCAGTGCTTTTTGCCGTCTTGGTGTATCTATCCTTTCGAAAGGACCTGTGATCAGGCCGTCAGGAAGGGCCTGTAGAAAAGAAACCTGAAAAGGGGGGAAAAGGAAAGAAAAAGTGAAAGTATGTGTGTCCACGGGAGGTCGAGCCGTATTATGGATCACAATCTAGTTATGCCTCCGTCTATGCCCATGGTATTTTGAGTGCATAGTTATGTACGTGCGACACGAACGCTGACACTTGGTAGGGTCTGGGACGGAGGCCGAATTGCTAGTCGAGCTCTTGACAAGCTGGACTGTCTTGCTGCGGAGTAGTCCAGACTCGTTTGACAGTGTCCGGGAGCTCGGCCACCGAATTAAGGTTCTGCTTGAAGAGGCCGCTCTGTACTTCTACTGCTAAAGTAGCGGTGTGCTCCTCGGTACGGAGGGAGCGTTTCGTGTTTCCATTGACTGTTATGACGCCGCGTGGTCCGGGCATCTTGAGCTTGAGATAAGCATAGTGTGGCACCACATTGAATCGAGCAAATGCGGTTCGTCCCAGCAGTGCGTGATAGCCACTGCGGAAAGGGATGATACCGAAGATCAACTCTTCGCTTCGGAAGTTGTCCGGTGATCCAAAGAGAACCTCTAGTCTGATTGAGCTCGTACAGCGGGCCTCTACACCTGGTATGGCTCCTTTAAAGGTAGTCTTTGTGGGATTGATCCTTGAGGGATTAATACCCATTTTGCGCACTGTATCCTGATAGAGCAGGTTCAGGCTGCTGCCACCATCCATGAGGACTCGCGTGAGATGGAATCCATTAATGATTGGGTCAAGGACCAGTGCGTCTGACCTACCATGACGTATACTGGTCGGATGGTCCCTGCGATCAAAAGTGATCGGGCAGGAAGACCACGGGTTGAACTTTGGAGCGACTGGCTCCATCACGTAGACGTCCCTGAGCGCGCGCTTGCGCTCCCTCTTGGGGATATGGGTAGCGTATATCATGTTCACTGTTTTAACTTGGGGGGACTTCTTTTGTCCCTTGTGTTCGGCGGACGGGACTCCTCGTCATCGTCCTCGCTTTGCAACCCCTTCTCCTTGTTCTCGGCATTTAATTTGCCGGCCTGTTTAAAGACCCAACAATCTCTGTTGGTATGACTAGCACATATGCCCGTGCGTTGCAATGGGAGAGATATTATTATTTTTTGACAAGCAACGGGAAAGATAATTGATGTGTCCACCAAAAGTGGTTTTCACAATGGTAGGTGAGAGAGCAAGGAGTTGTGGTCTTCTTGGTGGACATGTTTGGCCCGCGAAATCTTGATAGTGATGGGGTTGGTCAGGATGGCGGCGAGCATCTAACTCGTGCCATTTTTCCTCCTGGTCTGCCTCCACCTCGAGATTCTGCATGCCTCCTCATTTTGTGGATGTGCGGCGATGTTCGGGACACAGTTGCTTCAACCACTCTCTCGCACTACGGTATAAAAATGAATGTTCCTTCTTTATGACAGTTTTAGGGTTAGTTTGGTTGGTGTCCTCAACACCATGCCTGGTAAATTTTGCTGTCTGGCACGCGCCTGAGAAACTGGAAAATATTGCCTGGTCAGGCAAGTATATCGAAACCCTGTTTGGTTCACGACCTGGCCTGCCGAGCGCTTAAAAGTTAATCTGGTCTTTGAAACAGCGATTTGATTCCTTTCCTATGCCTCGGTCCTTGAGCCCTATAATTAATAAGCCCAGGCTGCTCCTCCAGGCAAGCCCAGGCGTCTGAATTCACTTGCCTGGCTGAGGCTAACCAACTTGCCTCGTTTTGGGGCCAGGCTAATTGCGTTGTCAGATTTTGTGGCCAGGCTGGCTCTCTCGTCACCAGGTACCCAACCAAACAGCTACCAGGCAGCTCTCAAGGAGGTCCCAGGCCAGGCATCAAACATCCAGGACGTGAACCAAACCGGTCCTTATTCTCTTTGATTATTTTAGCACTCACATGCTCACATTTTTTTCTTCTAATTAGAGGCGAACAAGATATTCTTTTTTATTGGCACATGCCCACAATTTCTTTAATTTATAGCTAACCAGCACAGGACAAACGTGCGCTGCTAACCAATGGACATCGCATATATTTAAGAAAATACTCTAGCGTCATATTTGAAATTTTATTTGATTATTGTTGAACATTCAAAGAAATATGAACTGCCGAATATTCTTGGAAATGTTAAATTTTTTGAAACCCCGATCGGTTTTCAAATATGCGAGCATACTTTTTGGAAATTGTGTATATTTTTCAGAAAAACATGAATACAATTAGGAACAGGAATATTTTGTTAAATTCACAAAAACTATTTCGAAAACATCAACATCTTATAAAAAAAGATCTTTGTTTTCTTAAAAGGGGAACATTTAGAAAAAATTTAGAAACAAAAAATTCTTTGACATAAATATCATTTTGTACTTGTGAATATTTCACTAAAACAAGAATATACTTTGAATGTGAAACAATTTATAAAATTTAATTTTTATAAAAAAATCTAAAGTTTTTTTGAAAAACACAATTTTCTTAAAAACAAATCATGAACATTTTTTAAATGTTAAGAAAATTTCTAAACGAGATTTTTTTAAGTTCCAAATTTTTTTGAAAACAAAAATCAAAATTTGTAATTATGAACATTTTTCGAATATTTGAACACAAATTAAAATTATGAATAGTTTTTGTAAAATTCTTAGTTCATGGAAAAATAAAAATAAAGAAGGAAAAATGAAAAAGAAAAACAAAAGGGAAAGGAACAGAAAAACATCAACATAAACAAAACATTAAAAAAACAAAAATGGGCCGACCCTGTCATGGGCGACCTATGCGTAGATTCAACTATTTATTGCCCTGTGTGACGAATAAGGTCTTTCCCACTGCATGTGAAGGATAATTACTGGGCTGGCTTTGTTTGGCAGGAGCGCGCGCGGCCCAGTTGTAGAATTCTGGATAAATCTTTTTCTTTTGTAGCGGATAGAAATACAAAAGTTTAGTACCACATCGGATAGGGAAAAAAAATCTTTTGAGCGGTGAACGGATGAAAAAATTGGAGAAACGCACCTCGCTTTATTAGTAGATATAGATTGACTGGTTTGTCTGGGGCGCCATGGATCTGGCATGAACGATCGAGTATGCGGTCCAAGCTGGATGGGCACAGATTGTTTCTTTTATATGGCTTCTTCCGCTGGCCGGACTTGGAGCCACTGAATCCGGCGTTGACCACCGTGTCGTCGGTATTGTCACCGTTGCTTCGACGCTTGTGCCTGTTGCGTCGGGGCTTGCCGTTGCTGCTTTTGGTCTCAAAGGTGCCAGCCTCGCTTGTAGTATTTTTGATACGGGCTAGCCAACTATCCTCGCCTGCGCAAAAACGGGTCATGAGTGCCGTGAGGGCTGCCATGGACTTCAGCTTTTCTTGGCCGAGGTGACAGGCGAGTCATTCGTCGCGAATGCTATGCTTAAAGGCTGCTAGGGCTTCGGCATCCGGACAGTCGACGATCTGGTTCTTTTTAGTTAGGAACCTGGTCCAGAATTTCCTGGCTGACTCTCCGGGCTATTGGACTATGTGGCTTAAGTCATCAGTATCCGGAGGTCGTACGTATGTACCTTGGAAGTTGTCACGGAAGGCGTCTTCCAAGTCCTCCCAGCTGCCAATAGAGTTTTCAGGCAGACTGTTTAACCAGTGCCGAGCTGGCCCTTTGAGTTTTAGCGGGAGGTATTTGATGGACTGAAGGTCATCACTGCGGGCCATATGAATATGGAGAAGAAAATCTTCAATCCATGCCATGGGATCTATTGTTCCATCGTATGATTCGATGTTCACGGGTTTAAACCCTTTAGGAAATTCATGCCCCATTACTTCATTAGTGAAGCAAAGAGGGTGTGCGACGCCTCTATATTGGGCCTTATCGAGACGTAGCTAGGATGGAGTCCGTGTGCGGCATTCGGACTGGGCGTGATTAGGCTTGTCACGTCTGAATAGATAGCCATCATCGCGTGCCGGGGCACGCCCGCGCGATCCGTAGATCAATCTGGTATGTCCCGCTCTACTGTCCAGGCCCTGCCGAAGGTCGTATGTATATGCCCGAGCTGTTTTATCCCTTCCTTTACAACGAGGTAGTACGGGCTGGTTTTCGGCTTGGGTTGCTGCTTCGTCCCGACCACGTGGTGGTCGGTCAGCCGCATTGTGCACTGATGGTACGGGCTCCAATGCCTCGTTGTCAAATTGAGGTAGTAATTTGCGCTTCGGGTAACTTTTGAGTGGGCGCTCGAGGCCGTATTCCTCGGCTGCCAGGACGTTAGTCCATCTATCATTGAGCATATCTTGATCAGCTTGAAGCTGTTGCTGCTTCTTTTTCAGGCTCCTTGTAGTGGCTATTAGACGACGCTTAAAGCGCTCCTGCTCGAGAGGTTCCTCAGGTACGATAAATTCCTCGTTGCTGAGGCTCACCTCCTCCTCGGAGAGTGGAAGATAATTACTGCCCTCCGAGTCTTCATGCACGGCTTGTTCATGAGGGTTGACTCGCCCATCTTCCCGTTCGTCCTTTTCAGAAGTTGGCTCAATGGGGTCTTCATTGTCTCCGGCATCGTCTGGAGTATTGTTTTCTCCTATACCGGTATTGCTGTCTTTTTCACGGCGTGACTTAGAGCGGCGCCGCTGTCGTCGGCGCTTTGGTTGTATCTCAGGAGGTTTATCTTCCACTGGGTCTTCTTTGTCATCGCCGTTAACTTCTTTGAGTGTGTCCATCATGTATACATTGTAGGAGGAGGTAGTCGTCCAGCGCCTGGTAAATGGCGAGTTTTGGGCCTGCTCCTCTTCGACATCGTCGTCCATACCGTCGATGTCTCCGGAGTCATAGTCGAGCATGTTGGTTAGATCTTCGACAGTGACTATTAAGTGGGAGGTGGGTGGGAAGAGAAATTCCCCGTCATTAGCCCCCTGTTCAAACCAGATATAATTCGGCTGTGAGTCCCCTGCTAAAGAGAGGGTTTTTAATGAGTTTAGCACATCGCCTAAAGGTGAGTGCCGGAAGATGTCCGCGGAACTGAATTCGACGATCGGCGCCTGATAAGGCTCGGCGGACGCGGATGCATGTAGTTCGGAACCACTGGCCGGAGATGAATCCGGGAGTCCGGTGACATAGACCCCGCTCGAGGTTGGATCTGTGTGCTGCTCCAATGCCGCTGAGTTTGCGGCTTCCGTGGTGGGGTTAAGCTTCCCGTCTTCGGATGGCGCAAGTTGCTCCGGATCTAGGGCCAGAGCGCTTACAGGCGCAATCTCCTGGGTATGGACTGATGACAGATGTAGGTCATGTTCATCACAGTGGCAGGGAGTGGCTGCCATGGGCTCAAATCCATCGAAGATCAAGTCTCTGTGGATATCAGCGACGTAGTTCAAGCTTCCAGACCTGGCCTGACGGCCAGGGGCGTAGCTGTCGATCTGCTCTAGATGGCCAAGCGAGTTGGCTCGCAGAGCAAAGCCGCCGAATACGAAGATCTGGCCAGGGGGAAAGACATCCCCTCGGGCAGCGTTGATGTGGATGATGGATGGAGCCATCGAACCTTCTGATGACGACACAGCGGAACTCTCAATGAAAGCACCAATGTTGGTGTCAAAACCGGCGAATCTCGGGTACGGGTGATACGTCTCCAACGTATCTATAATTTTTGATTGCTCCATGCTATATTATCTACTGTTTTGGACTATATTGGGCTTTATTTTCCACTTTTATATTATTTTTGGGACTAACCTATTAACCGGAGGCCCGGCCCAGAATTGCTGTTTTTTTCCTATTTCAGTGTTTCGGATAAACAGAATATCAAACGGAGTCCAAACGGAATAAAATCTTCGGAAACGTGATTTTCTCACCGAACGTGATCCAGGAGACTTGGACCCTACTGCAAGGGATCAAAGAGGTGGTCACGAGGGTGGGGGGCGCCCCTCCCTAGGGTGTGTCCCCTGCCTCGTGGGCCCCTCCGTGCTCCACCGACGTACTCCTTCCTCCTATATATACACACGTACCCCCAAACGATCAGAACAAGAGCCAAAAACCTAATTCCACCGCCGCAACTTTTTGTATCCACGAGATCCCATCTTGGGGCCTATTCCGGAGCTCCGCCAGAAGAGGGCTGTCATCACGGAGGGCTTCTACATCATCCTAGCCTCTCCGATGAAGTGTGAGTAGTTTACCTCAGACCTTCAGGTCCATAGTTAGTAGCTAGATGGCTTCTTCTCTCTCTTTGAATCTCAATACAAAGTTCTCCCCCTCTCTCGTGGAGATCTATTCGATGTAATCTTCTTTTTGCGGTGTGTTTGTTGAGATCGACAAATTGTGGGTTTATGATCAAGTCTATCTATGAATAATATTTGAATCTTCTCTGAATTCTTTTATGCATGATTGGTTATCTTTGCAAGTCTCTTCGAATTATCTGTTTGGTTTGGCCAACTAGATTTGTAGTTCTTGCCATGGGAGAAGTGCTTAGCTTTGGGTTCGATCTTGCGGTGTCCTTACCCAGTGACAGAAGGGGCAGCAAGGCACGTATTGTATCGTTGCCATCGAGGATAACAAGATGGGGTTTATTTCATATTGCATGAATTTATCTCTCTACATCATGTCATCTTGCTTAAGGTGTTACTCTGTTTTTAACTTAATTCTCTAGATGCATGCTGGATAGCGATCGATGAGTGGAGTAATAATAGTAGATGCAGAATCGTTTCGATCTACTTGTCACGGACGTGATGCCTATATACATGATCATGCCTAGATATTCTCATAATTATGCTCAATTCTATCAATTGCTCAACAGTAATTTGTTCACCCTCCGTAGAATACTTATGCTCTTAAGAGAAGCCACTAGTGAAACCTATGGCCCCCGGGTCTATTCTCATCATATCAATCTCCATTACTTTTAAATTGCTTTGCTATTTACTTTGCCTTTACTTTTTACTTTGCATCTTTATATCAAAAATACCAAAAATATTCTATCTATCATATCTCACTCTCGTAAGTGACCGTGAAGGGCTTGACAACCCCTAATCGCATTGGTTGTGAGTAGCTATCACTTTGTGCAGGTACGAGGGACTTGAGCGTGGGCTCCTACTGGATTGATACCTTGGTTCTCAAAAACTGAGGGAAATACTTACGCTACTCTGCTACATCATCCCTTCCTCTTCGGGGAAAACCAACGCAAGCTCAAGACGTAGCAAGAAGGATTTCTGGCGCCGTTGCCGGGGAGTCTACGCAAAAAGTCATATACCAAGTACCCATCACAATCCCTATCTCTCGCATTACATTATTTGCCATTTGCCTCTCGTTTTCCTCTCCCCCCAATTCACCCTTGCCGTTTTATTCGCCCTCTCTCTCTATCCTCCCTCTCTGTTTGCCTCTTTTGTCCGCTTGCTTTTTGTTTGCCAGCGTGTTAGATTGCTTGTCTGTCGCGATGGCTCAAGATACTACCAAATTGTGTGACTTCACCAATACCAATAATAATGATTTCCTTAGCACTCCTATTGCTCCTCTTACCGATGCTGAATCTTGTGAAATTAATACTGCTTTGTTGAATCTTGTTACGGAAGATCAATTCGCCGGCCTTCCTAGTGAAGAAGCCGCTACTCATCTGAATAGCTTCGTTGATTTATGTGATATGCAAAAGAAAAAAGATGTCAATAATGATGTCGTTAAATTGAAGCTATTTCCTTTTTCGCTTAGAGATCGTGCTAAAGCTTGGTTTTCATCTTTGCCTAAGAATAGTATTGATTCATGGAACAAATGCAAAGATGCTTTTATCTCTAAGTATTTTCCTCCCGCTAAGATCATCTCTCTTAGAAACGATATAATGAACTTTAAACAACTTGATCATGAACATGTTGCACAAGCTTGGGAGAGAATGAAATTAATGATACGTAATTGCCCTACTCATGGTTTGAATTTGTGGATGATTATACAAAAATTTTATGCCGGATTGAATTTTGCTTCTAGAAATCTTTTAGATTCGGCCGCGGGAGGCACTTTTATGGAAATCACTTTAGGAGATGCTACTAAACTCCTAGATAATATTATGGTTAATTATTCTCAATGGCATACTGAAAGAACTTCTAATAAAAAAGTGCATGCGATAGAAGAAATTAATGTGTTGAGTGGAAAGATGGATGAACTTATGAAATTATTTGCTACTAAGAGTGTTTCTTATGATCCTAATGATATGCCTTTGTCTACTTTGATTGAGAATAATAATGAATCTATGGATGTGAATTTTGTTGGTAGGAATAATTTTGGTAACAACGCCTATAGAGGGAATTTTAATCCTAGGCCATATCCTAATAATCCTTCTAATAATTATGGGAATTCCTACAACAACTCTTATGGAAATTATAATAAGATGCACTCTGATTTTGAATCTAATATTAAATAATTTATTTCTTCGCAAAAGAATTTTAATGCTATGATTGAAGAAAACTTGCTTAAGATTGATGATTTGGCTAGGAACGTTGATAGAATTGCTCTTGATGCTGATGCTTTGAAACTTAGATCTATTCCACATAAGCATGATATTAATGTGTCCCTAAAAGCCATGAGAATTTCAATTGATGAGTGTAAAGAAAGAACCGCTAGGATGCGTGCTTCCAAAGATGCCATTATTAAAGCATGTTCTTCCAATTCCTATGAAAATCAAGATGAAGATCTAAAAGTTATTGATGTGTCTCCAATTAAATCTTTATTTTGCAATATGAATCTTGATGAAACTGAATATGATCTTCCTTTACCTAGAAGGCGTTCTAAAAATTCGGAGTGTTTAGATCTCAATGATGAAAGTGGGATTGAAAGAAATAGAAATCTAGATGTTGTTAAACCCACCATATTGGATTTCAAGGAATTTAATTATGAAAATTGCTCTTTGATTGATTGTATTTCCTTGTTGCAATCCGTGCTAAATTCTCCACATGCTTATAGTCGAAATAAAGCCTTCACTGAACATATTGTTGATGCCTTGATACAATCTTATGAAGAAAAACTTGAGTTGAAAGTTTCTATCCCTAGAAAACTCTATGATGAGTGGGAACCAACTATTAAAATTCAAATTAAAGATCATGAGTTTTATTATTTGTGTGATTTGGGTGCTAGTGTCTCTACTATTCCCAAGACTTTGTGTGATTTACTAGATTTCCGTAATTTTGATGATTGCTCTCTAAACTTGCATCTTGCGGATTCCACTATTAAGAAACCTATGGGAAGAATTAATGATGTTCTTATTGTTGCAAATAGGAATTATGTGCCCGTATATTTCATTGTTCTTGATATAGATTGCAATCCTTCTTGCCCTATTATTCTTGGTAGACCTTTCCTTAGAACGGTTGGTGCGATTATTGATATGAAGGAAGGGAATATTAGATTTCAATTTTCATTAAAAAAGGGCATGGAACACTTTCCAATAAAGAAAATAAAATTACCATATGAAACTATCATGAGAGCCATTTATGGATTGCCTACCAAAGATGGCAATACCTAGATCTATCCTTGCTTGTTATGCCTAGCTAGGGGCGTTAAACAATAGCGCTTGTTGGGAGGCAACCCAATTTTATTTTTATTCCTTGCTTTTTTCTCCTGTTTAGTAATAAATAAATTATTTAGCCTCTATTTTGGTTGTGTTTTTTGTGTTTAATTAGTGTTTGTGCCAAGTAGAACCGTTGGGAAGACTTGGGAAAAGTCTTGTTGAACTTGCTGTAAAAAACAGAAACTTTAGCGCTCACGAGAACTGCTTTAATTTTTATTTAAAGAGTGCTATTTAGTTAATTCTTTTTGCAGATGATTAATAGATAAATTCCTCACGTCCAGAAATTTATTTTAGAATTTTTGGGGTTCCAGATCTTGCGCTAGATACAGATTACTACAGACTGTTCTGTTTTTGACAGATTCTGTTTTTCGTGTGTTGTTTGCTTATTTTGATGAATCTATGGCTAGTAAATAGTTTATAATCCATAGAGAAGTTGGAATACGGTAGGTTTAACACCAATATAAATAAATAATGAGTTCATTACAGTACCTTGAAGTGGTCTTTTGTTTTCTTTCGCTAGCGGAGCTCACGAGTTTTCTATTTTGAGTTTTGTGTTGTGAAGTTTTCAAGTTTTGGGTGAATTCTTTTGATGGATCATGGAACAAGGAGTGGCAAGAGCCTAATATTGGGGATGCCCATGGCACACCCAAGATAATCCAAGGACACCAAAAAGTCAAAGCTTGGGGATGCCCCCGGAAGGCATCCCCTCTTTCGTCCACTTCCATCGGTAATTTACTTGGAGCTATATTTTTATTGACCAACATGATATGTGTTTTGCTTGGAGCGTCTTGTATTATTTGTGTCTTTGTTTGTTAGTATTCCACAATCATCCTTGCTGTACACACCTTTTGAGAGAGCCATACATGAATTAAAATTTGATAGAACGCTCTATGTGCTTCACTTATATCTTTTGAGCTAGATAATTTTGCTCTATGTGCTTCACTTATATCTTTTGAGCGTTATAATTTTGCTCTATGTGCTTCACTTATATCTTTTGAGCTAGATAATTTTGCTCTATGTGCTTCACTTATATCTTTTGAGCGTTATAATTTTGCTCCATGTGCTTCACTTAGATCTTTTAGAGCACGATGGTGGATTCGTTTTAAAGAAACTATTGATCTCTCATGCTTCACTTAAATTAATTTGAGAGTCTCTTAATAGCATGGTAATTTGCCTAATAATAATATGCTTGGTATTCAATATTTGTGAAACTTTCTTTTGAGTGTGTTGAATACTAAGAAAAGATTGAAGCATGATAATTGTTTTGAGATATGGAGGTGATAATATTAAAGTCATGCTAGTTGAGTAGTTGTGAATTTAAAGAATACTTGTGTTGAAGTTTGTGATTCCCGTAGCATGCACGTATGGTGAACCGTTATGTGATGAAGTCGGATCATGATTTATTTATTGATTGTCTTCCTTATGAGTGGCGGTCGGGGACGAGCGATGGTCTTTTCCTACCAATATATCCCCCTGCGAGCATGCGCGTAATACTTTGCTTTGATAACTTCTAAATTTTTGCAATAAGTATATGAGTTCTTTATGACTAATGTTGAGTCCATGGATTATACGCACTCCCATCCTTCCACCCTTGCTAGCCTCTCTAATACCGCACAACTTTCGCCGGTATCATACACCTAACATATACCTTCCTCAAAACAGCCACCATACCTACCTATTATGGCATTTCCATAGCCATTCCAAGATATATTGCCATGCAACTTTCCACCATCTAGTTCCTCATGACACATGCATCATTGTCATATTGCTTAGCATGATCATGTAGTTGACATGGTATTTGTGGCAAAGCCACCGTTCATAATTCTTTTATACTTGTCACTCGTGATTCATTGCATACCCCGGTACACCGCCGGAGGCATTCATATAGAGTCATACTTTGTTTTAGTATCGAGTTGTAATCATTGAGTTGTAAATAAATAGAAGTGTGATGATCATCATTCAATAGAGCATTGTCCCAAAAAAAGCAAGGCCAAAGAAAAAAAGAAGGCCCAAAAAAAGGGCAATGCTACTATCCTTTTTTCCACACTTGTGCTTCAAAGTAGCACCATGATATAGCGAATCTCATATATTGTGCTTCAAAGTAGAACCATGTTATTCATATAGAGAGTCTCATATGTTGTCACTTTCATATACTAGTGGGAATTTTACGTTATAGAACTTGGCTTGCATATTCCAATGATGGGCTTCCTCAAATTGCCCTAGGTCTTCGTGAGCAAGCAAGTTGGATGCACACCCAGTAGTTCCTTTTGTTGAGATTTTATACATTTATAGCTCTAGTGCATCCGTTGCATGGCAATCCCTACTCACTCACATTGATATCTATTGATTGGCATCTCCATAGCCCGTTGATACGCCTAGTCGATGTGAGACTATCTTCTCCTTTTTGTCTTCTCCACAACCACCATTCTATTCCACCTATAGTGCTATATCCATGGCTCACGCTCATGTATTGCGTGAAGATTGAAAAAGTTTTGAAAAATTTAGAGTATGAAACAATTGCTTGGCTTGTCATCGGGGTTGTGCATGATTTAAATACTTTGTGTGGGGAAGATTGAGCATAGCCAGAATATATGATTTTGTAGGGATAACTTTCTTTGGCCATGTTTTTTTGAGAAGACATAGTTGCTTTGTTAGTATGCCTGAAGTATTATTATTTTCTATGTCAATATAAACTTTTGTCTTGAATATTTCTAATCTGAATATTCATACCACAATTAAGAAAATTTACATTGAAATTATGCCAAGTAGCACTCCGCATCAAAAATTCTCTTTTTATCATTTACCTACTCGAGGACGAGCAGGAATTAAGCTTGGGGATGCCTGATACGTCTCCAATGTATCTATAATTTTTGATTGCTCCATGCTATATTATCTACTGTTTTGGACTATATTGGGCTTTATTTTCCACTTTTATATTATTTTTGGGACTAACCTATTAACCGGAGGCCCAGCCCAGAATTGCTGTTTTTTGCCTATTTCAGTGTTTCGGATAAACAGAATATCAAACGGAGTCCAAACGGAATAAAATCTTTGGAAACGTGATTTTCTCACCAAAAGTGATCCAGGAGACTTGGACCCTACTGCAAGGGATCAAAGAGGTGGTCACGAGGGTGGCCCCCCCTAGGGCTCGCCCCCCTGCCTCGTGGGCCCCTCGGTGCTCCACCGACGTACTCCTTCCTCCTATATATACACACGTACCCCCAAACGATCAGAACAGGAGCCAAAAACCTAATTCCACCGCCGCAACTTTTTGTATCCACGAGATCCCATCTTGGGGCCTGTTCCGGAGCTCCGCCGGAAGAGGGCTGTCATCACGGAGGGCTTCTACATCATCCTAGCCTCTCCGATGAAGTGTGAGTAGTTTACCTCAGACCTTCGGGTCCATAGTTAGTAGCTAGATGGCTTCTTCTCTCTCTTTGAATCTCAATACAAAGTTCTCCCCCTCTCTCGTGGAGATCTATTCGATGTAATCTTCTTTTTGCGGTGTGTTTGTTGAGACGATGAATTGTGGGTTTATGATCAAGTCTATCTATGAATAATATTTGAATCTTCTCTGAATTCTTTTATGCATGATTGGTTATCTTTGCAAGTCTCTTTGAATTATCCGTTTGGTTTGGCCAACTAGATTGGTTCTTGCCATGGGAGAAGTGCTTAGCTTTGGGTTCGATCTTGCGGTGTCCTTACCCAGTGACAGAAGGAGCAGCAAGGCACATATTGTATCATTGCCATCGAGGATAACAATATGGGGTTTATTTCATATTGCATGAATTTATCTCTCTACATCATGTCATCTTGCTTAAGGCGTTACTCTGTTTTTAACTTAATACTCTAGATGCATGCTGGATAGCGGTCGATGAGTGGAGTAATAGTAGTAGATGCAGAATCATTTCGATCTACTTGTCATGGACGTGATGCCTATATACATGATCATGCCTAGATATTCTCATAATTATGCTCAATTCTATCAATTGCTCAACAGTAATTTGTTCACCACTGTAGAATACTTATGCTCTTGAGAGAAGCCACTAGTGAAACCTATGGCCCCCAGGTCTATTCTCATCATATCAATCTCCATTACTTTTATATTGATTTGCTATTTACTTTGCCTTTACTTATTACTTTTCATATTTATATCAAAAATACCAAAAATATTCTATCTATCAGATCTCACTCTCGTAAGTGACCGTGAAGGGCTTGACAACCCCTAATCACGTTGGTTGCGAGTAGCTATCGCTTTGTGCAGGTACGAGGGACTTGAGCGTGGGCTCCTACTGGATTGATACCTTGGTTCTCAAAAACTGAGGGAAATACTTACGCTACTCTACTGCATCATCCCTTCCTCTTCGGGGAAAACTAACGCAAGCTCAAGACGTAGCAACAGGTTCCCAAACTGTACGTCTAAGGTTGATGGTAATAGGAGACAGGGAACATGATGTTTACCCAGGTTCGGGCCCTCTCTATGGAGGTAGTACCCTACTTCCTGCTTGATTGATCTTGATGAATATGAGTATTACAAGAGTTGATCTACCTCGAGATCATAATGGCTAAAACCCTAGAAGTCTAGCCTATGTGATTATGATTGTCTCTGCCTCTACGGACTAAACCCTCTGGTTTATATAGACACCGGAGGGGACTATGGTTATACAAAGTCGGTTACAGAGAAAGGAATCTTCATATCCGAACGCCAAACTTGTCATCCACGCCAAGGAAAGTCCCATCTGGACACGGGTGAGAGTCTTCGGTCTTGTATCTTCATAGCCCATCAGTCCGGCCCATGTCCAACAGGCCGAACACCCGAGGACCCCTTAGTCCAGGACTCCCTCAGGAACCTCCTGCCTTTAAACAACCCATCGGACGGGCAAACCGGTGCACCCTTACGGGGCACCCGATCATCAGGCTATTGACAAGAAAAACAAGCCCTTCATGGGATATAGAACCGTCCTTGACAAATTTCTCGACAAGCCCTGTCAGATACACACGACGCCGAGCATGGAACCAACGCATAGCCTTCGAGCATGTTGGGTACTCCGGTAGGTGGCTAAGAGCGGTGAGGCCATCCTCCCCAACACTACCCCAGAGAAGCACTTTTTGGAGGACGACGATCTCAACATCTTTATGGTCTTAGAGACCTTTTCTTCAAATAATCGGCGCAAAAGGGCGCTCCGTGACCTCAGTGAAGTCAATCAAGTAATCACAATGAACCCTTGGAACGATACGACAATAACTTTCACCGCCGATGACGAACCAAGGGTCCGATCAGTCCAAGTACTAGCTGCCTTGGTCTTAAACCTAATTGTGGACGGCTTTCGACTCTCCAAAGTACTCATGGACAGCGGCAGTGGGCTTAACCTCATCTATGAAGATACGCTCGACAAAATGCAAATGGACAAGAGTCGCATCGAGCAAAGCAGTACCACCTTTCGAGTTATTATCCCCAGTCGAGAAGCGCGATGCTCGAGAAAAATTACACTCGACGTAGTATTCGGCACGCCTGATAACTTCAGGCCCAAAGAGTTTCTCTTCCACGTGGCCCCTTTCAATAGCAGATATCACGCCCTTTTGGGGCAGGACGTCTTCGCATGCTTCCAAGCCATCCCCCATTACGGGTACATGAAGCTTAAAATGCCAGGGGCCAATGGAGTAATCACTTGTTGGGGAACGTAGTAATTTCAAAAAAATTCCTACGCACACGCAAGATCATGGTGATGCACAGCAACGAGAGGGGAGAGTGTGATCTACGTACCCTTGTAGACTGACAGCGGAAGCGTTATGACAACATGGTTGATGTAGTCGTACGTCTTCACGGCCTGACCGATCAAGCACCGAAACTACGACACCTCCGAGTTCTAGCACACGTTCAGCTCGATGACGATCCCCGGACTCCGATCCAGCAAAGTGTCGGGGAAGAGTTCCGTCAGCACGACGGCGTGGTGACGATCTTGATGTTCAACTGTCTCAGGGCTTCGCCTAAGCACTACTACAATATTATCGAGGACTATGGTGGAAGGGGGCACCGCACACGGTTAAGAGAACGATCTTAGAGATCAACTTGTGTGTCTAGGGGTGCCCCCTGCCCCCGTATATAAAGGAGCCAAGGGGGGGTGCGGCCGGCCCTAGGAGGAGGCGCGCAGGAGGAGTCCTACTCCTACCGGGAGTAGGACTCCCCCCTTTCCCTAGTTGGATTAGGACTTGGGGAAGAAGGAAGAGAGGGAAGAAAGGAAAGGGGGGCGCCGCCCCCC